>NW_017890522.1:33081-42157 GCF_001540865.1 Ananas comosus
TAATTTATCAATAAAAAGAGAGAATTGATGCTTCGAATTGACATAATATATGACTTGAGTTACACTAGAATAGGAACCACTTCACCGCAATCGTGCCGCAAATCTGTACGGGCCCTACTGAGCCCCAAACCAGGCCCTGAAAATAAGCGCCAACGGGTCAACGCCATGGGCCCATACAGATCTTCCACCCACTCTAGTTTCGTGTGCTTAAATTTCGCTTCAAAGAAAAAAAGAAAATAATTAATTCCGAGTTAACTTCATAATAATAATAATAATTATTTATATTATTTATTAATTAGGGTTAAAAATAAATAACACAGCTGTACTTACCAAATATCTCCAACTTTTGTCTTTTTGTATAATAGCCACAAATTTTCAACATTTATCATATTTCTCCTTGATCCATATTTTAAAATTTAAAATCACGTAACATTATGACCAAAAGAATAAATATAAAGAGCACACCTATCCACACCGACTAGGACATAAATGAAAAAAACAATTTTGACAGCAGAAATTTTTAATCTTCTAAATTTTAGATTTTACTATCCTAGACTCTTTTAATTTGTTTGCTTTGAGTCAGTCAAAAAATACTACATTGATGTTGAAAATATTTGAGTCAATAGAACTGTTTTGGCAGGTTACCAAGTTTTACAAAATACTACAGCAACGTAGAGGTGGATTTACATCGAGCGTCAACAAGTTTTTACAAGCGGCGACAGCTTAACCTCGGACTCAAAATTCGGCTTTGAAATTAATTTCGAGCTAAATTTATAGCTCAAGTTTGGATTGAAATTAAGTTCGACGCGGCGACCTCGAGCACCTAATTTCGAGCTCGACGCGACGCACCTGAGTCGCTAAAGGAGCCGCTTGAATTTTAACCATTAAGCGATCAATAGTTTAATTTGTAGTAGAAATTATGCTATAATTTGATAGCAAAAATATATCTTAATAGCCAAGTAAAATAATTAATATAAAATATAGTATTATGAATATGAGAAAAAGAATTTACACTTTGTGACATATCCCAATCTTTCGAGCCCTCACATCGTCTTTTTTTCCGCCTTCATTCTTCATTTATTCATTTTTCCACCATTTATCGCAAGTAATAATTCAATACAATTATTACTAGATAAATATTTGATTAAAGTCTATCCAATGCATCCTTATATAATATAAATAAAATTTTAATATGAATAATAATTTTTTAACTTAAAATATTCATTATATTTCTCTGAACCATACAATTAATAGGCAAACAGTCGGCACAGTCAGCAAAGAATATGCTGTTATTCTGGTAAGCTTTCGCAGGGCTTCCCGCCTTGGCCGGCTATAGCGGTGATCAGACCAGACATAAAGAGAGAAGAGAAACATATTGAAAATTAGAGTTCTGTGAAAGAACAGAAAGAAAGAAAAATGTATAAATTGTAAATTGAATTTATTCTCTTTCTAAGTTTGTCTATATAATGATATTGATTTATTTCGGAGCTGGCCAAACTAACATTGGGCCCAATTTTAACTTCAAACAGATTATACCTCAGCCTATATATACATCTAAAAATATATATTATATATCTTTTAAGTATATTTATACACAATATATATATATATAATACTATTATATTATATATATATAAGTGTAGGAACTACTATGCTATCGAAAAAATAAAATAGACGGATTTTGATAGCTTTCGATTTATTGACCTTTGGATCTAAGAATTGTATGGTTTGGGCATTGATTTTAAAATGATTACGTCCGTCACCCCTAACGGAATTTAATAATATCATAGGATTGAGTGTCCGCTATAAGATTAATAACTATATAAAATCAACATTCAATAAATGAACTAAAGAAGTGTTGTATTTAAAGAATATCAAATAAATTCAACAACCCGATCGGATATCGAGTCTCTATAGCCTTCTCGATAAGCATTAGGCGCTCTACTATATATATATATATATATATATATATTATATATAAGTATTATACGAAGCATAGAGAGAGAGAGAGAGAGAAGACGAAGAAGAGAGAGAAAAGAGAGAGAGGAGAGAGGCAGAAGAGAAGAGTGGGAAGCCCAGAGCTATGGTGCTTTCGTAAACACCAGACCGTAACACTTGTGCTCTTTGTAGTTTTATCACCCACATTAGGATCTAACTCCTCGAATGGAGAATGACTCTTTTTTCATCTTAATACTCACCACTCCCCTTAAATTATATCTCCGTATTGGGCATATCCTTTTCGCACAATACTACCACGGACCTATCAACCATATTAGTAAGTCCGACTTGGCTACATCATCCTAACCCAACGCCAGCACTCAGGTTCTTAATCGCAATGAGCTATAAATCTACAAGGCAATTCCAATAATGTTGCCTAGTTTTAACAAGCATAGAAAGCCTCAATTTTATACTATATATACGTTTTATCTGATGATTTTAGACTTTTAGAGACTTATTATATTTCGAAATTCTTAGCCGAGTAATTACTAAGCTCGCGAATTAAATACTCACACGCTCGGACTAAAATGTAATTTTCCGGCCTTTTTTCTTTGGGTTTCAAGCGCTAACGAAGATCAACGAACTCCCACACTTTGCTTGCGTACAATAGGATCATTCCATTTCCCATCAGCAGCTACCATTTTCACAACACGGGAACTCATTACTCAGATAAAACCCTCATCAATATCGGGTAGATAAATCGCTCACTTAATATTCGAGTCGAGCTCGAGCGAGGCCAAAATATCGAGCATCCGACATGATTCACTTCAATCTCAAATCGACGGTACGAGAACCGAAGACAACCGCAGCCCGGCTTCGCTACTCGAGGTACTCTTCGTAATATCGGACTTTGTTAACGCACAGGCGTCCAACTAAAAACCAGCATACCTTCAGCCAACTTCTCCGACGCGGAGCTTCAAAAACTCATTCAAATATAATTGGGCTTAAATTTTAAAATTCAAGATGTATTTTTTTTGAACCCGGCGGACCTTCTCTCCCAAATCAAAATAATTTAGTTACAAAGTTAAATAGTTAAGGATAAAAAAGACTTTATACAATTATATAATGTGGTTCTTTGTAATTTTTGCAAATCTTTTCATTTGAATTTACCCTAATTCTGACATTCAGCTGATCTGGTTTCAACAATAACCTACACAGAAAAACCCAAAAATGACACAAATAAGCAGGAGTACTCACTCATTATGAAAAGCTTGGGCAGAAAGATATGGCTTCGTATGCCAACGCATATTGGTCTTATTACTACTGCATCCCTTCGCTCGTCCGGTGCGGATAACGGCCGCAGTGCGTACGTGACTACGGCACCATAAAATAGCTTCCTTATTGCTTGACACTCCGGTGTACACATACTTATATATATCCCATTGCCATTATGTGTTACAAAAATCACAAATCCGATTTAACATGGTTGTGTATGCATAGTCTAACAACACCTCAAAAAAGCCATATTTAATACAAAATTATTTATTTAGAAAATTTAAGCACCGGTTGAGAAAAGTATTGCTCCGAGTCATCATGAGGAAGTGGAATCTCAAAAACCTTAGCGATATCGCCTGGGTCACATATTTTATAAAGTTTATCATCTTGTAGCTGAAAAATAAACTTACATCATGAACTTAATTCAATACTAGATTGTGATTTATTAGCGTGTCTTCTCAATCTAATCTACACACTTAGGCAGTATTAAAAAAAATTTTTAAAAAAAAGAAAAATAGTATTCTATTGCAACTTCGTATTAATTGTTTTTTAAAAATAATAAAACATTTTAACTTCAAAAAAAATAAAAAACACATTAACGTTTAAAATTGAAACCAATAGAAGTACAACACTCATCTCAATTATTAAGTCCTCATGTCAACTGTGGTTCAACAACAAACCTTAATACTTAAACATTTTATTTATCGATTTAATTTTATTATTTATTTTACTGTAAGAATCTCATCGTTTACTTAGAAAATCAATTAAATTCACACCACCTAAGGTGATTATCTTTACAGATTTCACAAAAGTCTCCAGAAATTCTTTTCACAATTAACAAAAACTAAAGATTAATTTACTACATAATACTAGAAAATCTCAGTAACTTTTTTTCAATAAAAATAAAAATTAAACATAAAATGAAATAAAAACTTCGAGCTACTATTATAGTAACATGTAATAGTTCCCTGATTATTAATTAAAATAGTGCTAAATCTAAAAAAGGCGAAAAAAATAAATATCTAAGGAGCACACCTGCGAGGAATCAACTTTCGACACCGCAGCTACACGCATAACCCAAGGAGAGGCAGAAAAACACAAAAAAAACAAAGAAGCGGATCAAAAGTTTTTATTCCACTTATCTTCCGTATCTTCAATTACTCGTATGTCCTCCGCCCCAAGTTTTTTTGTTTCCGGCGAATCCCACTCTCTGTCTTTTTCTCTCTCTCTTTGTATAACTTTTAAATCTCAAGACACTTTCTTTCTTTCTTTCTTTTTTACATATTTAAATCACTTTAAAACGAGAAAATAAACAGATAATCCAAACAAAAATACCCGGTTGTTGTAACCGGGTTAAAATTGATTTGAGTCTAATAAGTGAGTCGGATATATATTAATTTTATATAATATAAATATATAAAAAATTATATATATATATATATATATATATATATATATATATATATATATATATATATCACATCTTGATGATACGATAGCTTTTTTATCTCCTAAACTATGAAAGCTTAAAAACTGGGAAACTAATTCTTAACATACCAACCCTACTAACGCCAGGGGGGATCCTAATTTATTATAGGGATCCTAACTCACCAGGGATATTCTATTATTATCATAATTAAGTTTCTTTACTAATTTCCCCAACTAAATTCTTAGTTTTTTAGTTTTCGTGGTATAGGAGATATGAAAGCTATCGTATCGTCGAGATGATATATATATATATATATATATATATATCTCGACGATACGATAGCTTTCATATCTCCTATACCACGAAAACTAAAAAACTAAGAATTTAGTTGGGGAAATTAGTAAAGAAACTTAATTATGATAATAATAGAATATAAGCCGGAAGCCCTCCAAGTTACCAAGTAACAGCATATTCTTGCTGTTGCCTACGTTGCTATTAATTGTATGCTTGAGAAAATATACATAATATTTTTAAAGTAAAAAATTATTATTCATATAAAATTTTAATTTTTATTATATATGATTGGATAGTTTAATCAAATATTTATCTATATAATTTATTGATTTTTGACTGCATAAATGAAAATGAATAATATGAAGATTGAAGGCGGAAAAAAAGACATGTGAGGCTGAAAAGATTAGATATTCAACTCATAAATTATTTTTTTCATATTATAATACTATATTTTATATAATTATTTTGTACTTTGAGCTATTAGATATATTTTTGTATCAAATTATAGATAATGTTCTATACAAATTAAACTATTGATCGTATAATGTTGAAAATTTCAAGCGGCTCCTTTAGGACTCGAGCTCGCTCGACTCGAAATTAGGCTTGCTCGAGCTCGGCTCGAATTAATTTCAATCCAAACTTGAGCTTAAATTTAAGCTCGAAATTAATTTCAAGCCGAATTTGAGCCGAGGTAAGCTCGCTCGAGCTCGACTCGTATCCACCCCTACTTGGAGTATTGTAACTAAACCTGCATAAACAGCATACTCAAATTTTAAAGTCAAAGTATTTTTTAACTGACTCAAAGCAAACAAATTAAAAAGTTAGATAGTAAAATTAAAATTTTAAAAGATTAAAATTTCTGCTGTCAAAATTTTTTTTTTTTATGTCGTCGGCGTGTGCTCTTTATTATTTCTTGGTCACTAATGTTAGTGATTTTAAATTTTTAAAATATGGATCAAGGAGAAATATGAAATTTTGAAAAGTCTTGGTGGCTTTATACAAAAAGACAAAAGTTGGGGTAGAGCTGTGATTTATTTAACCCCAATAATAATAATAATAATAATTATTATTATTATTATGAAAGTTAACTTCAATAATATTTTCTTTTTTTTCTTTGAGAGGAAATTTAAGCACACGGAACCTAAGTGGTGGAGAGATCCTGTATGGGGCCCATTGGGGTGTTTGTAGCCCGTTGGGCTTATTTTAGGGCCTGTTTGGGGCTCAGTAGGAGCCGTACCAACATTTGCGAACTATGTGGGCGGTGAAGTGGTTTCCTATGTAGTGGTAACATCATATCATCTATATGTCTTAAGCCCATCAATTCTCTCTTTTTTTATTGATAAGTATTATAATTTTTTTTAAAAAAAATATGATATGATAGGTGAACACTAATGATGCAGAGAGAGAGAGAAGCCTCTTTTTTTATTCCCCGAGTAACAGATTGAGATTATTTGGTACTAGAATCATATTTATTATATTATTATTATTGCTTTAATACTTGATATTTTAATTGACCAAGAAAACAGCAACTCCCAATGGCATAAATTCTTATGTTAAAAGATGGAAGTGAAAATATTGTTTTTAGCTCACATAGGCCAATATGAACAGGGGAAAGAGGTAGCCTTTGAACAACAGATTCAAAAAGCAACAAGTTGAGCTACGCTGTTCCATCAACAACAGGAAGAAGAAGAAGAAGAAGAAGAAGACGACATTAACAGGATCCTTACTCCACCCGATTAAATAACAAAACTCGAAATAGGTTATTTCTACACAAGGATACACCGCCCGCCGCCGCCGCCGCCTCTGATAACATATGCGATAAAATAGTCCACCAGATCAATCAATCCCTCTCGGGGGCATCTCCTGCGTCCTTTCTGGCACTGAGGTTTCCGGTATACGACCACATCTTGTCCAACTCACTGGAAATGAGCTTCGCCCCCTTTGCATCTTGTACTCCCCGGAAACTTCGCTTACTTATCGAAGGTTGCACTCTTCCAGGGCTTCCGGTAACGGGAGTGGATGCACAGTACGTTGGTGTGGCAAATGGCGAAGCGTAGGGGGTGTTCTGAATCGAGAAGGGGCTAGGAGAGATCCTTTTCTGAATGGGGAGCCCTCCTAATCCTCGGCTGAATATCGAGACTATAATTTAACCCTCAAAATATTTTAAGAACCTCGAAGGCAATTTAAATTACCAAAATTAGTGGTAAATCATATATTTTGAAATTTTTAACTTCCGATTAATCGATTATCTCGGTAAAATAAATTATTGAAAAAAACCACTTAGTTGATTAGTTTACTCTTTTAATCTTCTACTCCCCCATACTTATCTTTTTGATTTCAACTGCCCGGATGGAAGTTTTACTGGATGTTAACTTTTCCAGAGACATGTAAAAATGGACGTTGTTTGATTGGAGTTTGTACCTCAAGTGTTCCATCTAACCCTTTGTTTACAAAACTTCTACCTATCTTCACCAAAGTATCCCTCTGAATCTCTTTCTTGATAAAACCGACCTCATACATACTCCTATAAAACCAACTTCCTATTCAACCACTTTGTTTCATACGATATCCTTCGTAGTTACTTTTTGGACATCGTCATAATAAATACACTGTATGTATAGGCGATAGAAATACATTAGAACACTTTCGACTACCAACTCAATCTTGTTTTTCCTACCATCTTATCCAATTCCACTTACTTGACCAGCTCCCTCCCGATCACACTTCTTTATATACAACAACGACCAGTTTGAAACCCCACGTTTTAACATTAACTTTCTAATAGTTTGTTAACTGGACATAAGTTAAATATTTAGTAACGAATTAATTAATCGAGTATGCGATAAATACGACTGTTTATTGAGCTCTCCAGAATAAAATCTTATACTACACACGCCTGGTACAAAAATTTTAGGGTACCTTAATTTTGTACTCTAGAGTTATACGAAAAGACGAATTTTAAATGTATTGAGAAAACGATGGATGATCGGATTGTCACTTTTACAAAAGATAACAGTTTAAACTGGACAGGTAAAAGAGTGCTTAGAGTCTTACCAACCAACATGGACGTCTTGCCATTCAGGACGAATCCGCTCTAGTAGATAGCCATATATTGGCGTCTAGTTAAAAGTGGTCTTACAGAAGAACTAACGAACCTGGAAAGTAGACTCGTGGTGTGTGACCTCTAACGCTTGTCCTAACTCCGTCGACATGTACAAACCTCCTACTTTCTGCTTTTCTTCGTAGGCGTTAGTTTTCGTTTCTTCAGTAGTACCCCACCTTCCCACTTCCCAGAACAGAGACGATGACTTTCCTCAGTTGAAAACCACGTCGCCCGGCTCCCGGAAGACGTCTCGAATTCTGATGCTATGGGACCAGAGGGAGTCTGACAAGACCTGTACTTGTTCTAGGTCATATTGTTCCATATCGTGATGGTGCCGGAATGATAATAGACTATTATTTATGATTATGATATTGATCTAAACTATATAAAGATTTACCGTATATTGCCGACTCCTTATCTCTTGGAAGATGTCCGTTAACAGTAAATCCCTGATACGAAATCAACCAGAGCCGTAAAGGAGACTACGACGGATTATTAAGTAATTAAGCCCGATAGGTATCCATCGACATACTTATCGATGAGGGAGTTGAATGTATTAAAACGTCCAGTTCAGAAACTTGAGAAGTAAATGAGAGAGGAGATAAACGTCAACAGGGATCGGTACATTTGGTAGATTTTAGAGAGTATTGCTAAAACAGAGCAGAGTACAGCGGAAAAATTGAAAAAATTCACTGATTGAACAGATTCGATCTTTGACTCCCTGTTAACTTCGTGATAAGTGTCCCCAACAAAGTAAGTAGAATGAGAACAAATATGGACAAAGATGAGGCGTTTCGTACTCGTAGTTTTGATCGTACAGTAATGGCGTACTGAGCATTTAGGAATAACGTATTTGACACTTAACTTGATGGAGGGTTGAGCAGGACAGTACACCTTAAGAAAACGTCCTACAACCTGTCAGGTAGGATCTTTCAATGAGCTCCCAGTACCTCTCAAACCGCAAGTTGTATTATCGTTCCTAGCTGCTAGACTAGAAGCAGCTACTACGATGTTTCTCCAGGCGTCGACTTCTTCCC
>NW_017890522.1:44158-49447 GCF_001540865.1 Ananas comosus
CTGTAGGATCTATCATGACTATACAATCGTTTGATAAAAATTTGGTTTAAGTTTATATAATTAATTTATATTCTTAGTCTATCTCATAAACTACATAATAAGTTAAATATTATGGATCTGAAGATATATTAATTATAAATAAATATTTAAAATTTTGAGATAATAAATTTATAATCCATGATAACTTTTAGTTAACGCGCTGTCTATAAGATAAACCAAATATTTGTTATTTACAAAATAAAAAATAAAAAATTGGTATAATTGGTATAACAAAAATCTAATATACGTTCTTAATTAATTTTATAGCTATAATACATATACAAATTATTAATCTTTTTTTTAATATATTTTGAATAGACTTGGTATTTAGTAAAGCTAAATTGACAGATTAAAAAATTTTAAAATTAAAATTAAAGATTATAAAATTACACAAGCTAAACTCAGTCAGTTGCTACGAAATTAAAATTTTAAATTTAAAATTTTCTAATTTATCACCCATGTATTAATTACCGGATATATCCAAAACCTTTATTCTCCTTCCACGTACTACACATGCCTGCGTGCCCCACGTTCCTTTGCAAGAGCCATTCTTACTTTCTTCCCCACCCCAGTGACCCCACTTCGTTTCGTCACTCTCTTATTATTTTCTCTCACCCCGAAGACGCCCTTTTTCTTCTGCTGCTGCGGACGTTCGCCGCAGGGAAAACGAAAAAATAAAAAAAATAGAAAGGACGTATTTCTGAGACAGAGTCAAACCTCTCTCTTTCTTTGTGTGTCTTTATCTCGATCTCTCTCTCTCACTCACACTCACACACACACACACACACACACACACACTCCTCTAACCCCTCACCGAAGACGAAGACGAAGACGAAGACGAAGACGATGACGATGACGAAGACGACGACGATGAAAAAGACTAGAGGTGGTGGCGTGAAATGAAAAAGGAGGCAAATACGAAAACCGGGGATCAAGAAAGAGTAGACTTTGGGAGCAACACCTCGCTTTCCTTGTGCCCTAGCTGGCTCCCTAGGCCGCTAGACGAAGGGGCGCGAAGCAGCGGCTCGATCCCAATCCCAAAGCCCCTCCTCAAACCCCCCTCTCCTCTCCCTACCCCTTGCGCAGCCGCCTCCTCCTCCTCCTCCTCCTCCTCCTCCAGAGGCTGGCCACGCCCTCGATGTCGGGGTCGCGGCTGCACTCGCTCAGCCTCTGGAGGTCGCTCACGAGGCGCCGCGCCGCGATGCGGCGGCGCCCGCGGAGGTCGAGGAAGCGGAGCAGGGGCGAGCGGCTAATTTTTCAAAATATTTTAAAAAGTAGTTTTATGATTAGAAAATTATTTTCCATCGATTTAAATTCAGGAAAAAAATTTTAAAAAAATTTCTAAATTTTTTAGAAAATAAATCGGCAAAAAAGGAAAATTTTTATAGAAATTTAAAAAATAATATTTTTTACTTTTTTAAATTTTGGAGTAACCAAACACTTGGGGGAGAACACAGAGGAATTTGGGTTGATTGGATGCACCTGTTCCAACCAAGAACTCCAGAGTGTTACCTCTAGTGGGCGGGGCCCACCGGGTGTCAAACGGGCGGGTTCGGGTGCAGGTGGGTTCCCACCTCACACTTCATTTTCACTTCATTTTTTATCGGATTGAAACGGATTCATGACAGATTAATTTTTATTTTAGTTTTGACTCTCACTGACCGCCTCATTCTGGACGTATCGGGGAGGGAGTGAATTTTTGGCGAATTTTTAACGTATCGAGACAGATTGAAAAAAAAAAAAAAGTTTCCCGTCTTTCACTTTATTTACTCGACGAATCGGGACGAATTCGGGACGAGTTATATTTTTTTATATTTTTTATTCTCACCTATAGTCCCATTCAGAATGAGAACGAGTTAGGACAAGGGTTCTACCAATCGGATCCATTTGCATCCTTACTTGAACAACGCTGTTCACACGGTTGTGCCAAGTAGGCACGTGCCAGAGTGTCCGACGTGGACGGAGAAATTGCCGTGTAAAAAACTAATTACATGCTATTTTTTTCTGGGGTTTTAGCATTTGGGTACACCTTTTTTGATGGGTACATTTTATGTTTTTCTTTTTTTTTTTATTGGTGGTAATGTAATTATTATAGTAGTGGGTTTGGACCGGGGACCGGGGCCCAAATTGGACCCGAAACTGTTGGGTTTGGACTTTGGACCCACTCGAAGTGGTGGCACCCGACGACACGTGGGGCACCCTTATACGGTACCCATCCTCCGCAATGCAAAAACTCACCTTTGTAACAGTTACAATATATAGGTAAAAACGTAAATTTTTTTAAATTTTAACTTTTATTATTTATTTATTTTAAGTAAGTCCATAATATTTTAATTTTAAAATTTAAATGCATTATTTACCTTTGCATGTTAAAACACGTATTTACGTGAATGCTCCAATAAAAATTGGAATATCTTAAATACTCCTCTAAATATAAAAAATTTTCAAAAGTACTCTTCGAAACAAATTTTCATTAAAATCTACGATAACAGCAACCAAAATACTAATTTTATTCCTTTTCATAATCACCCTTTTAAATATTTCAATTATTACTAATGAGGGGTTAATTTAATTCATACCTCTCTAAACGTTCAAAATATCTTGAATATTTTTATAAACTTGATTATATCACAATACCCGTATAAATACTTACTATCTTGCAAATATGCTCTCGTCGTTAACTTCCGCCTCTTTACCTAACGTCTATTTTAGATAGGTTATCATGATTAGTGAAAATGTCCTTTTCATTCTAAATTTTTTAAAATTTTTTGAAAGAGCACTTTAATATAATGAAACATATAACAAATAGACTTTCAAAACTGTTCCTCACTAATAATTAATTTAGAGAAAAATACAAGTTTTTTAATTTAAATATAATTAAAATAGTAATAAATATTAATTAGCAACTTTGTTGTTTAGTATATTTGCACTTCTCCTTTTTTTTATTATAAAATTTTACCAGATTATCTGAAATTTTTCATAAAATTTTGTAAATAATATTAAATCATTTTAGGCCAATTTGCATAAAAAATCCACTTATTTTGGACTTTTGCAAAATCGGACCATCTTTTTCGTTTTTGCAGATTCGGTCCGTTTTTTCAGCAAACTGACCAAAATACCCTTATACCTTTTTCTCTTTCATCTCTCTCTCCTCTTCGTTTCTCTAGTTCTTTTTACTTTCTCTTCCCAAAGAGCGACGGAGACGGAGCGGAGGCGCCCTTATATCTTTTTCTCTCTCATTTTTTTTCTCTCGTTCTTTTTTTTCTTTCTCTTCCCAGAGAGCGGCAGAGACAGAGCGGAGGCGGCCTGCTTCGATTTTGTCCGGCGCATCCTTACTCTCACCCGCACACCCCCATCTTCCTCGCCTCTGATCTTGCCGAGGCCGCGCCGCGACTCTTTTTTTTTTTTACCCCTCCGACTCTCCTACACTGTCTCCGACGACGACATCTCTCTTGCCCTTCTCCGCCCTTCTCGTCCTCTCCCTCTCCCTCTCCCTCCTCTTCTGCCGCCTCCGACGATGATGCATCTTCGCTGGCGCCGACGCCGACACCGTGGAGGTCACAGCGGCACTGCAGCCTCGGAGCGGGGGTCCTTAGCGACGTCGTCGCCGGCGCTGTGACCGTTGGCAGAGAGGGGTGACCAAAAAAATAATAAAAGAAGTAAGGAAAAAAAATAAAGATAAAAACTTATAGAAAAAGAAGGATAAAGATGAAATTCCATCGTTAACTGCAAAAAAAAATTATAAGTTGCATTACTTAAAATATAAACTGCAGCTTTAAGATAAAAATTGCACTCTTTAAACGAAAATTACACTCTTTGGGAGATATTTACACTGTTTTTTCTCTTATTGCACTCTTTCAGATGTAAACTACATCCATTAAGATTAAAGTTACACTCTTTAAACGAAAGTTGCATTGTTTCTCCTCTTGTTGCACCATTTCTCCTCTTGTTACACTATTTTTTATCTTAAACGGCACCCCTTTAAGAGATATTTATACTGTTTCTCCTCTTGTTGCACTGTTTTTTCTCTTGTTGCACCATTTCTTCTCCTGTTATACTATTTTTTATCTTAAACTGCACCCTTTTAAGAGATATTTATACTATTTCTCCTCTTGTTGCATTGTTTTTTTTTTTGTTGCACTAACAAGAGGAGAAATAGTGCAACAAGAGAAAAAATAGTACAACAAGAGGAGAAATAATATAAATATCTATTAAAATGGTGCAGTTTAAGATAAAAAATAGTGTAACAGGAGTAGAAATGGTGCAACAAGAGGAGAAACAGTATAAATATCTCTTAAAGGGGTACAGTTTAAGATAAAAAATACTATAACAAGAGGAAAAATGGCGCAACAAGAGGAGAAACAGTGCAACTTTCGTTTAGAGAGTGTAACATTCATCTTAATAGATGCAGTTTATATCTGAAAGAGTGCAATAAGAAGAGAAACAGTATAAATATCTCTCAAAGAGTGTAATTTTGGTTTAAAGTGTATAATTTTTATTTTAAATAGTGCAACTTATAATTTTTTTTGCAGTTAACGATGCAATTCATCTTCATCCTTCTTTTTATATAATTTTTATCTTTATTTTTTTTTATTTTTTCTATAATATTTTTTTGTCACCCTCTCTACCAACAGCCATAGCGCCAGCGACGATGCCGCTAAGGACCCCCCGCTCGGAGACTGCAGCGTCGCAGTGACCTGCACGGTGTCGGCGAAAATGCATCGTCGTCGGAGGCGACAGAGAATGAGGGAGAGGAAGAGGCGATAAGGGCGGGGAAGAGCGATAGAGACGTCGTCGTCAGAGACGATGGAGGAGAGTCGGGGAAGAAAAGAAAAGAAAAAAATAAAAAAAAAGTCGCGGCGCGGCCTTGGCGGGGTCGGAGGCGAGGAAGGTGGGGGGTGCGTGGGCGAGGGCAAGGGGGAGGGCGAGAGTATGAGGGTGAGAGGCAAGGCGGACCGTTTCCGCCTCCGCCTCTACCTTCGTTATTTTTTTCGGCGAGAAAAAAAAGAACGAGAGAAATGAAGAGGAGAGAGAAAGAGGAAAGAGAAAAAGTAATAAGGGTATTTTGGTCAGTTTGCTGAAAAAACAGACCGAACAAAAAAGGTGACCCAATTTTACAAAGGCCCAAAATAAGTAGATTTTTTATGCAAGTTGGCCATCATTTTATTATAATTTCAAAAGTAGTAAGCAATTTTATTTAATGATAAAACTTTGTAACTCAATCTAGTAAGGAAGTTTATACTCTATAGT
>NW_017890523.1:0-49418 GCF_001540865.1 Ananas comosus
TACGGGGCTGAAAATAAGAAATCCTATAAAAGTGTGATATAGCAACTAAATTTCGAATCAGAAAGATAGTCTGTGTGATAGTATAAGATTCTCTATCACAAATTCTTGATTTGAATACTTCTACACATTAACTTAACGGCGATATCAACATTAAAAAATTAATAGATTTTGAATCCTTTCGATCGACTAGGTAAATGATATCGAAAAATCGGCAAAAACTTATTTTCTAGAAATTCAAATGCGCTAGATCAAGTCTAACGGAGCGCGATCGCAATGTCGAAATATCCATTCATCGAAAACCGGGCTCAGGAGCACGAGGCCTCCGTGCTCCTGAGAGCACGCCCATGCTCGATATGATATATATATATATATATATATATAGGGTCCGGCTACTATACTATTATGAGTACGATCGCTCTTGTACTCATAAATCATTTTCGATGATAGAGTTTTCGAATCGACGATCTATACCGTTAAACGTTATTTACAGTATTTAAAACTTCTAGAAATCAAATTTTATAATTTTTCGACATCATTTACCTTAAGATCAAGAGGTCACAAATTTTTGATAATTTTTAATGGTCGATATGAGATACTTGCTAGTTTAACGGTGTAAAAGAATTGAAATTTGTTGAAGTTTTGATAGAAAATTATATTCACTACCTAGAAAAAGTTCAATAACTCCGATCTAGAATTGAAGGATCCGATCATCCTTTTTTTAGGACGTCGTTCGATTTTGACCGTTCATTTTATCCCCGCTTGATGGACTTTATTATGATTTAAAAAATTTACGAAATTTATTTTCTAGAAGTTTCAAATATTCTAGATCATATTTAATGGAGTGGATCGTCGATTCGGAAGCTCCATCATTGAAAACAACTTATGAGTACGAGAGCTCTAATGCTCATAATAATATAGTAGCGACGGCCTCTATATATATATATATATATATATATATATATAAAAGAAGTTGCTCCAACTATTTAACTTAAACTTAATTTTTGGTTGGATTCGATCCCATTAACCAAACACATTTTGGGTCACTAATAATATTTAGTAGAAGCCTTAACCCAGCAGGAGCCTTAACCCAGCAGGTTTCCTTTTTTTTTGAGAGATTGGTAGCACGCTATCCGTTTCGTTAATTTCATTTAAAAATAAACTTAGTTAGAATTGTGAATCAACTAGGATTTAAACTTGGGCCTCGGATACCAACCACCAAGCTCTTAGGAACGGTCGGTAACCCAGCAGGTTTCAGAACAACTTCCGAGGGAGTTGCTATCTAGAGAAGGTAGTATTTGTTGTCAATGCACACTGGCTCAAGTCAATAAGAAAGTATAGATTAGTATTGGTATTATTTGTCGACTTGTGCCGGGACATTTTATATCTTAATTATAAGAAAAGATTATATATATACATAAGGGTGGCTAATTGTGTCAATTATTATATATATTATATTATATCATTATCAGGGTAAATAGCACGTTTGGTTCTCAAACTATGAGCCGAGTGACGTTTTAGTCATCAAACTCTAATTTATTATAATTTCTGATTCAAACTTTTTTAGAAGTATTACAATTAAATCCTCCCGTTCGTTCTTTTGAGTAGGGGATCATGATCTTCCGAGGGAGTTACCTTTCGTTCTTTTGAGTAGGGGATCATGATCTGCCAATGGGGTTGTCGTTTCTCTTGGTTCTGTCTTGTTTACTACTTGTTCTACTAATCTCAAATGGGGTACATTCCTGTTTACTCAAAAAAAAAAAATCCTCCCGTTAGCTTGTTCAGTACCATCTGTACTCAAAATGCATTTTCTTTATTTACAACTCAATTTATATAATTAACTAAATATTAACGTATTGTTAATATAGAAGTGATAAAGCAGTATTACGATTAATGATGCGTCAATAATTGCGACGTTATATTACTTTTACATCAACGATATGTACGGTTCGAGGACCAAAGCATCACCTCATAGTTTGAGGACTGCGTAATTTGCCCTTATATATATCATTATTATTTTAGGGTAGTTGAGTAGATTACAAACAATATTGCATGGCAAGTTGCATGAGTAGGTTCTACAACAATGGCAAGTTGCACCTCTTCTTGTCCATGCTTAATAGATGCCTCCTATGTTTGTCCCATGTAAGAGCAATGCATCCAATGGTCGGATCAATTTAATCGCACTAGTTTTATCACAATTCTATTTTTTTTAATACTAAAATTTCATAAAAATTCTTTTGATCCTTGGATATAGGTGGGCTGTAATTAAAATTCACACGTCTATTTTGGGAGTACATATATATAGTTAGATGTACACTTTAAAAAAAATGTATGATTTACATTTCATCATTTCAAATAAGATTTACAAAATTTATTAAATTTTTAAATTTTTTTAGAAAAAAGATGACAAGACCAAGTCTCTGGATTGAGATGTGCATAATATACACCACCCTTTTTGATACATTCAAAGAGCATTGCTAATAAAAAAAAACAAAATCTTCGAATTTTTAATTAAAAAAGAATAATAATAAAATAAGTGAGTATTAGGCTTAGACTTTCTTTGGTATTGGGAGGAGATTGTTTACGTGCGGTGAGAAAGTACGTTGGAAAAATATCCTGTTTGTTTCCGTACGTATTTTCTGCGGTCCCACTGGAGAACAAAGAAGCATATTCCTATATACTTTTTCCTCAACTCTATTTTATCTAATAGCGTTAGATAGACCTCAATAACAAACTAAGGCTTAGTTTGGTATTGAGCCTATCTAACGCTATTAGATAAAATGGAGTTGTGGAAAAAACATATGGAGATATGCTTTTGTGTTCTACGGTGGGACCGTAGAAACTATATCGTAACCGACTCATTGCGACATACGGAACGCAATATTTTTTTGAGAATAGGTAGCACGCTACCTGCTTCAGTCATTGGAAAGATGAATTAGACTATAGGGGTGAGGCAGCCAGGGCCTCAAGGCAGAATGACACGAAAAAAAACGATCAGCTGCTTGAGTCTTTCCACTACCGAATGTCTTTCCGTACGAACGCAATATTATGTACGGAAACAAACAGGATATTTTTCCAACGTAGTTTCTCATCGCACGTAACGCAATCTCCCCACAATCCCAAACGAAATCTTATTAGACGCGCGGTAGAAAGAAAGCATACATTATTGGCGTATAGACAACATTTGCTTGATAATATATTTTAAAAAGAATAATTGCTTATATACCCCTCAAAACTTTGAAAAAATCTTATTTATTTCTATTTTTTTTTCTTTCCAATATACCCCTCATATGTTCCTCCGTTATTCCAAAATATCCCTACAACTACAATCCGTTAAATTAATTTGGGTTAAACATGAGTTAAATATCAATTACAATTAAAAAAATTAAAAATATCACTTTTGCCCTTAATTTAAGAGCAAATAAAAAAAAGCCGGTAATGATAGAATAATATATTTGAAATACCAAAAAATAAAATATTTTTTGTGCCCCTAATTAACTTATGGACAAGATAGTATTTGTCGTCATTAATTGTTCATTGAGTCAAGAAGTCAATAAGATAATATAGATTAGTATTGGTATTATTTGTCGACTCGTACCATTTCATATTACCTAATTATAATGAAAGATTGTATATATGCGCGCAGATACAGACGATTGAGGGCGTAGGTGAGTCAATCATTATTATTATTATTATTATTAAGGTAAGTTGCATGCATGTTTGGTTCTCAAATTATGAGTAGTGTGATACTGTGATCCTCAAATTTTTATGCCTCTAGATTGAACGAACACCAGAGTGCAGGGATTAATGATAGAATTATTATTCTTTGGTGCCGTTAATTCTCAGCCGGCAGCTACCCAGCTATCCGTTCTGAGCTTGCTGGCGCGAGAATGGCGGGAGTAGAAGTGCCGATCATATTAGCAGCGGTGGGATGGGTGGCGTCTCCCCTCGTGGCGAAGCTGCTCAACGAAGGCTACCTCAGCTTAGGCATCAACGCGGAGAAGAAACTGGAGAAGATGAGGGACACCGTCCTCCCGGTGCTGAAATCGGTGATCGAGAAAGCGGAGGGCAGCCCGCACCGGAGCGAGGTGGAGGGCTGGCTGCAGAGGCTGAAAGACGCTTACGACGGCGCGGAGGACGCGCTGGACCGCCTCAACTACGACCGCCTCAGACGCAAGGCTAAGGCAGCCGCAAGGAGCAGCAGTGGTAAGAGGCCAAGTAATAATCCGGTAGGTTCTTCTTCCTTTTTTCGCATACCAAAACGTGTGAAATGGGTGATAAAAGGCGGCCGGGACATGCTGTCGCCTCGAAAGATCAAGCTGAAGGTAAGGCTGAAGAAGCTGAAAAAGATCGCCGGCGAAGCCAAGGAACTCAGCACTTTGTTAGGTGCCCAGCCTGAGACAGCAGACAGCAGGCAGACCATCTCAGTGCCTCCGCAGAGAGTGTTCGGCCGCGACGAAGATCGTGATGAAATCATCCGTCGTTTGAAGATAGAACCTCCTGCAGCAGGCGTACCTATACCTATAATTGCCATCGTCGGTCGCCCGGGGGTCGGGAAGACTACTCTTGCACAGTACGTTTGTCAGCAGTTGAGGACCGAATTAGGTGACAGACAACATTTTGATCTCATCATGTGGGTCCACACATCCTGCAACTTCAACGCAGCCGGAATTATGAAAGACATCATACAACAAGCTTCTATCGCAAGTGAGCCTCAAGATCCCGTTGCTCCCGATGATCAAGCCGTAACGATACTTACCCATCTTTCTAACCTCGACACTATGGTCGTGGGCAACCTTGACACACCTGAAGCGCTACGACTGAAAATGAACAAAAAGCTGAACGCGAAGAAGTTCCTGCTCGTGATAGATGATGTTTGGTGCGACGGAGAAGACCGCAAGAAGAATTGGGATGCGCTATTCAGATGTTTAAGCAAATGTTGTTGTTTGCCAGGGAGCAAGATTTTAGTTACGTCTCAAACGGACGATGCGCCAAGAAAGATTGCTGCTGCTAATGCTGCTACTATGGAACACATTTTGCATTTGAAAGATTTAGCAGAGAATGACTTTGCGGATCTTTTCAATGAATACGCATTGCCTAGCGGGGAATTCGATTCTCACTTAAGAGAAGATTTAAAAAAGAAATGCAAGACAATCGCTGCGAAGTTGAACAAGGACCCTACAGCGGCCAAGATGGTTGGCGAGACAATCGCTACGAAGCTGGCCGATCTCCTTCGTTCGCAAGGTAATTTGCATGCATATTTGGAAACGATCGCAGACAAGGACTGGTCCGGCGACAAAACCAAAGCGCTGATGTGGAGTTTTCGGCATTTGCCGGCACATCTTCAGCGTTGCTTCTCGTACTGTCGCCTGTATCCTAGAGGCTACAAGTTCAAAGCTTTAGAACTGGTTCAGCTCTGGATGGCGCAAGGTTTTATCAAGCCGGATGATCCGAATGAGAGGGTGGAGGATGCAGGCGACGGTTACCTGAATGATTTGGTGTCCAGATTCTACATTCAGTGTCATAACAGATTCCGCCGCTCCTCTGGGACAGGAAAGCCTGTCTGCTACTACACGTTGCATGAATTGCTGTATGATCTAGCAGAAAAGGTTACTCGCAGTGATTGTGTTAGAATAGAAGGTAATCGTCAGAGCGAGATCCCGTCGACTATTCGCCATCTGTGCATACCGGCTGACAAACTGAATGAGAAGAAGGAGGAAATTTGCAAACTGAAGAAACTTCGCACCCTAATCGTCATGGAAGGAGAAAGTGTCGTCTCAGACGAAAATGTTGCGACCACCGACACCTTCAAGAGCTTAAAAAAGTTGCGCGTGCTGCAGGTTTCGGGGTTAAATCTAGAAAAACTGACGAGAAAGTTTATAAGCGAAATGAAGCACCTTCGCATCCTGCGAGTTTCAGGTACTGGCGAGTCCGTGTTGCTGGTGGCGGTGTCCACTCTGTATCAGCTACAGGTGTTGAAAGTAGAAAACGCTCGCCCGCGTGCTGCACACCTTACCGACTTGGTCGGCTTGCGGTATCTACAGCCTTCTGGCATAGCCGAGATCGGCAATTTAACTTCCTTGCAAGGCCTAGAGAATTTTCAGGTGAGAAAGGAAAAAGGATATGAGCTGGAGCAGCTAAAGAACTTGAACGAACTTCGAGGACGCCTGTGCATTGATAATCTTGAGAATGTTGAGAGCAAGGAGAGCGCCATTGCTGCCAATTTGAAAGAAAAGAAGCATCTTGATTCGCTCCAGCTGGTATGGCGCGACGGCGAGGACAATGCAAATTCTAATTTGGATGCTGAAATTCTTGAGGGTCTCCAATTGCCTCCCAATCTTACCAGCCTTTATCTAGACGGGTATCGAGGACCGTCGTGGCCCGAAAATCAAACATCCAACATTCAAGAACTTGCGCTGAGGAGGTGTGGAATGCTTGAAGAGCTCCCACCTATGGACCAGCTTTACCCTTATTGCAGATCACTCGAGCTTCAGCATATTACTAGACTTAAAGCAGTACACACCCTTCCTCCGAGGCTTCGAAACATCGCAATATTTCGCGCACCATTTCTCACCTTCGTAACAAATGAAGACCTGCAGTTGAGCCAAGATGACAAGAGATCCATAAGAGAGGTCATGAGGAACAGGACGCAGGAATGGTTCCGACACCAATATAAAGAAGACTTAGCCCACAACGAAAGAGAAATGAGGGATTTCATAGCCGCGATGAATGGCCGAGAGCATAACAAAAGTGTGCCTGCCGCCGATGCGGATATTGCCGCTGTCTGGGGGAGATGGTTGGCGACGCATGAGCGAAAAACGGAATTAATTTACAACAGACAAAATGAGGCCAAATTGCTTTTGCCCTCTACCATTACTAGGCTCCGGCTCGAGGGATGCAACATTACCGACCACGCATTGTCGGTATGCCTACAAAACCTCCCCTCCCTTATGCAGCTGTTGTTAGCAGATCTCAAAATGATAACCCGTCTACCGTCTGCGGACGTCCTTGCCAACTTAAAATTGCTCCAAACTTTACGTCTGAGCGACTGCTGGGCTCTCACTTCGCTGGATGGTATAAGATCCCTCCGCCGTCTCGGAAATCTCCTTCTAATCGGATGCCCCTGCTTGGACACTGAAACTGCTGTGCTGCCGTCCTCGTCGCGGTCTATTCTTTTTGAGTCTTGTGCAGATGTAGATGTAATCCTAGCCTATGCAAATTTGCAACATCTATCTCGTCTTACGATTACTCGATGTCGTACGCGAACGGCATCGTTACAGTTCTGCAACCTCCGATCTCTCCACTCCTTGAGTATCCGGGATTGTTCTGGCGTCTCATTCTCGGTGGATTTGCAGGAACTGCACTCTCTAGAATATCTCATTCTGCAGAACTGCTCAAATCTGCGGGAAGTGGTGAATTTGCCCAGGTCACTCAAAAGGTTAGGAATACGCGGATGTCCGATTTTAGAGGAATCCATAGAAATTGACCCCCTTTCGGGCAGGCGTATGCTCAACGGCATCCCTGTAGAAGACAGCTTCGAACATGCTCTGTAATGTGGAAAAAAGGTACGTATCGCCTTCCCATTCTTACAATTGGCAAACTTTGAATTCCTGATCGTCTTATTCTTTTTTCCTCATTAAAAGTGCATAAGTTAATCAGTCTCTTGATGAATCAGCGAAGATCTTGAAGTACTTCAAACTTTTCTACACCTTGCCTATGTGTTTTGAGATTAGAATTAAAAACGATGTAACTGACCTAGTTTTAGATTGAAATACTTTATAATCACTCATCTATGTATCTATTGAAGATAATAATATTATTTATCCCTGCAGTATGTGGATGCATTCACTTCTGTACTCATCATGCACTTCTATGTGAATTACTCTTTCAAATTTTTTTCTTTCATGCATCAAATGTAGAATCATTATTAAAGTGCTTGAGTATAATTTGGTTCTAGGATTGGGGTTTATCTTATCGGTATTATGATACAATCCTACAGTCCTATTCTCTAATCATTGTCCTTTTCGAATCTTAATTGCTAAATCAACATGATTCAGATGTATTACTTCCCTTACTTTTAATTCCTGCAGATTCAAAAGTGTGGTAAAAAAGTATTTTATATCAGTTTTTTTGCTGTAATTTTCTATAAATCCCATAATTTAAAGGATAAGATTCATGATCTTGCAATTCAAATTGCATCCTTCTAATCTATTTGAACGTTATGTATCACTTTATTTTCATTGTGCTTATTTTTTAGTGTTCTCATTCTGTATTGGTTTCGCAATCTTTTTGCAGGCATCTGATGGGCAATTAGCTTCTGAAGATGGGGGAAAAAGAATAAAGGTTTATTAATGGGTATGTATATTGTTATTGTGTGGGTTATTAATTGTTGTCAAAGAGTTGGTTTGACCATCCAAAAAAAAAAAAAAAGGAGCCAAAAAAAAAGAAAAAAAAAAAGGCTTATTAATGTGTATGTAATCTATATTGCTATTTGTGTGGATTGTTAATTGATGTTGTATAAGAATTGGTTCGTCCATCACAAAAAAGAAGCCAAAAACAAGCAAAAAAAAAAAAAAAAAAAAAAAAAAAAAAAAAAAAAAAAAAAAAAAAAAAAAAAAAAAAAAAAAAAAAAAAAAAAAAAAAAAAAAAAAAAAAAAAAAAAAAAAAAAAAAAAAAAAAAAAAAAAAAAAAAAAAAAAAAAAAAAAAAAAAAAAAAAAAAAAAAAAAAAAAAAAAAAAAAAAAAAAAAAAAAAAAAAAAAAAAAAAAAAAAAAAAAAAAAAAAAAAAAAAAAAAAAAAAAAAAAAAAAAAAAAAAAAAAAAAAAAAAAAAAAAAAAAAAAAAAAAAAAAAAAAAAAAAAAAAAAAAAAAAAAAAAAAAAAAAAAAAAAAAAAAAAAAAAAAAAAAAAAAAAAAAAAAAAAAAAAAAAAAAAAAAAAAAAAAAAAAGCCAAAAAAAAGAAAAAAAGCAAAAAAAAAAGAGTGTGCATGGTTTGCATTGTGGTCATAAAATGTATTATATTTCACTTTTTTTTTGTTTAAAATGTATTATGTTTTGTACAGCGCAGAAGACTCTGTAGACCTAGAATTATTAACATATTAGTATGCGAGTGTTTTAATTTTGTTGTCGAAGACATTTTTTTTTGAGAGATAGGTAGCATGCTACTCGCTTCTTTTATTCTATCGAGAAATAAAGTTAGCTGGAAATATGAATCAACTAGAATTCGAACTTGGAACCTCGGATACCAACCATGAAACCTTTTGCTACTTGCTCTAGGGACGGTAGGTGTTGTCGAAGACTTGGTTCGGTTAATTTTGTGCATGGTGTGCATTGTGGTCTTAAAATATAATATGTTTTCATACTTTTCTCTCTTAACGTATTATGTTTAGTACGGTGTAAACTAAAGACCCTGTAAACCTGAAATTTTACACTAAAGACCCTGTAAACCTGAAATTTATGTTGTGTTTGTATGTAAATTTGAGTATTTTAATTTTGATGTTGTAACCAACCGTTCCTAGAGTAAGTGGCAAAGGCTTGGTGGTTGGTATCCAAGACCCAAGTTTGAATCCTAGTTGATTTATATTTGCAGCTAAGTTTATTTCTAAAAAAAATAAACGAAGCGGGTAGCGTGCTACCTATCTCTCAAAAAAAAAAAATTAAAAAAAAAAATTTGTGGTCAAAGGTGGAGGAACGGGCTAGCTGAATTGGCAGCTTGCTGGTGGACTATCTGGAAGGCTAGGAATAACCTAATCTTCCGTGACACTCAGCTAGACCCTCTTGTAGCAGTGCGAAGGCTCAGGCAGCTCATTGATTCTTGGAGAGACCTGCTGTAATTTTTTTTTTTTTTTTTTTTTTTGGCTTTTTTCTTATGACGTGTTTTTTTCTTTTTTCCTTGAGGCCCTGGTTGCCTCACCCCTGTAGCCTAATTCATATTTTTAATGAATGAAGCGGGTAACGTGCTACCTATTCTCTCAAAAAAAAAAAAAAAAAATTTGTTGTTGTAGTACCTCTTGTGCTTTTGGTTACACTTTACGGTGTGAACATGATCAGATTAAACGGGCCTCATATGTTGCCGATGAATGATACATTCCTCATAATTTACGAACAGAAATTAAGTTATAATCAGGGTAACTCAGCACACGAAGATTATACGAGACTTGTGTCAAACTAAAGCAGTTTGAGCCCAAGATATTACCCACACGCATGGGGTTATAATCATTCACGGGGTACATTAATTCATCCATGTGGATTCTGTTTAAGACAGATCTGATATTAGACACAAATTAGAAAGCTATATATATATAACATATATATACATAATAAAAGAAGTTTATCCAACTATTAACTTGAACTTAATTTTTGGTTGGATTTGATCCCATTAACCAAACACATTTTGGGTCACTAACAATATTTAGTAGAAGCCTTAACCCAGCAGGTTTCAGAACAAAGTTCTGAGAGAGTTGCTATCTAGAGAAGGTAGTATTTACTGTCAATGTTCACTGACTCAAGTCAATAAGAAAGTATAGATTAGTATTGATATTATTTGTCGGACTTGTGCCAATACATTTTATCTTAATTATAAGAAAAGGTTATATGTACATATAGAGAGAGATAAGGGCCAGGGCCTAATTGTGTCAATTATTATATATTATATTATTATCAGGGTAAATAGCATGTTTGGTTCTCAAACTATGAGTCGAGTGACGTTTTGGTCATCATACTCTAATTTATGAGTAATGCTTCTATACTTTTTTTTTTTTGTTACCGTTCATTCACGCGTATTTAACGGCTCAGATTTAGTTTTTTTAAAATTATGACCTGCAATAGTAAGTCACTTTGGGAGAGGTACCGGTTACCAGGTACCTCAAAAAAGGATATTTTTGTCTTTTAATATATGGACAATTTAGTCATTTTATATCTACTATATTTTCAAAATTTTTATTTTTTCTTTGTTTCCTTTTTCTCTCTCTATCTTTCTTTTTCACAATTTGACATTTCATATAAGGAAAATTTCAAATGATTTGACAATATGATCATTGAATTTAAACTTTAAATAGTAATATGAAATTCCTCTAATTTAAATTTTACTTTTAAATTTTAAATTTAATATTATATTCAAATTTATATTTTAAAAATTTAAGTTTTATATAAATACTTTGAAATATGGTAAACAGAAATAATTGTTTGAATTCTATTCTTCTGGTTTAGGTTTGGTTTTGGGTTTCGGAAAATTGGTCAGTTTTGAATTTAGATATGGATTTTTGAAATTGGTCGAGTTTGGAAATAAGTTTTGTCATTGTTAGTTAAATTCGAATTCAAATGCCTAACTATTTTTTTTCTCACCAATAATTCTAATCTTTTTAATTTATATGTTTAAAATTATATTTAAAATATTTATTAGCTCTAACAGTTAAATTATCATTCTGTTTAAAATATTTATTATCTTTACCAGTTCCAATTGTTCTTATGTATTCGTTTCTAGGTCAGATTTTTGATAGATAGGTCAAGTCTGATCAGTAATATCAATCGTTCATCTAGTTTTTTAATACATGTGGAATTTAATTTAATAGTAATATGAAATTCCTCTAAGAAAGTCTAGTTGTTAGAAATCTTACTCTCTAAGTTTTTTATGCAAATCTTTTAAACGTGGTGCGAATAACACGATTTAAATTTGTGAATTTAGTTTTACATAGTAATATAAATTCGTCTTATATTAAATTTCACTTTTAAATTTTAAGTATTCATTTTTTAAATTTAAATTCATCGATTTAGAAATAAAAACTATTTCTAAAATTGTCTATAAATTTAAATTATGAATAATCTTGAGAAAACTAAAACAGTTTAAAGTAAGGATTCCTAAATTAATGGCCTAATAATTGATTAATTATTGGTTAATCAATAATTTCCTAATTAGTGTCTTATTAATGCATAATTTAGGACACTCATTAAAGTTTCTTTAAATTTGTATGTATTTAATTACCAGAACTAACCTTGAATAAATAATTTTGTTTAAACCTGCTAAGTTTAGTAAAGCTTACTTATTTTCTTATTAATCAATGGTGAGATTTTTTATTTTTTTTAAAAAAAGTACCGAATCATATTCTCATAATTTATTTAATTTCTTATTCAAACTTTTAGAATTAGTTACAATGATCCTTCTGTTAGCTTGTCCAGTACACCTTGTACTCAAAAGCAATCTTCTTTATGTATAACCTTAATTGGTTGACTAATAAGATTGCGTATTTAATATAAAGAAATATAGCAGTTATTTACGACTAATGATGCCACAATAATTACGACTTAATATTACTTTTACAATCAAAAAAAAAAAAAAAAAAAATACAATATGAACAGGTTCGAGACGAAGGTCACATGCCTCATATTTTGAAGGACCGGCAATGCAGCTATATATATTTAATAGTATCATTTATTATTTTACAGAATGTTGAGTAATTATCAACAATGCCATGGACAAGTTGCATGAGTAGTTCTAAACAATGGCAAGTTGCCTCTTCTTGTCATGCATAATAGATTCAGTCCTTCGTCATCCAGCGGTCCCAGACCGTGGTCACGTCATCCCCACTATCCCCCAGCCGGTCGATCTCCAAGCTCATCACCATTAGAAATCTTGAGAAAATGGTCAACCGTCTCCTCGTGAGTGAACAAATTGTTATTCATGAAATTGTTCCAGGGTAGTTGGCGCAACATGTTGTGGCGCGGCCTTAATTCCACCACACTTGTTTGGTGCCGTTAATTCTCAGCCGGCAGCTACCTAGCTAGCTGTCTGTTCTGAGCTTGCTGGCACGAGAATGGCGGGAGTAGAAGCGATCGGATTAGCGGCGCTGGGATGGGTGGCGTCTCCCCTCGTGGCGAAGCTGCTCGCCGAAGGCTTCGCCAGCTTAGGCATCAACGCGGAGAAGAAGCTGCAGAAGCTGAGGGCCACCGTCCTCCCGGTGCTGAAATCGGTGATCGAGAAAGCGGAAGGCAGCCCGCACCGGAGCGAGGTGGAGGGCTGGCTGCAGAGGCTGAAAGACGCTTACGACGGCGCGGAGGACTCGCTGGACCTCCTCAACTACAACCGCCTCAGACGCAAGGCGGCGGCGGCAGCAAGCAGTGCTAAGAGGCCAACTAATCCGGTACGTTCTTCTTCCTTTTTTCACATACCAAAACCTGTGAAATGGGTGATAAAAGGCGGCCGGGACATGCTGTCGCCTCAAAAGATCAAGCTGAAGCGAAGGCTGAACAAGCTTGAAAAGATCGCCGGCGAAGCCGAGAAACTCCGCACCTTGTTAGGCGCCCAGCCCGACCAGACGGCGGCGGCAGCGCCTGACAGCAAGCAGACCATCTCGCTGCCTCCGCCGAAAGTGTTTGGCCGTGACGAGGATCGTGACGAAATCATTCGGCGTTTGAAGATAGAACCTGCAGCAGGCGTACCAATAATTGCCATAGTCGGTCGCCCGGGGGTCGGGAAGACTACTCTCGCACAGTACGTTTGCGAGCAGCTGGGGAGCGAGTTAGGTGACAGACAACATTTTCATCCCATCATGTGGGTCCACGCATCTTGCAACTTCAACGCATCCGAAATTATGAAAGACATCATACAACAAGCTGCTATCGCAAGCGAGCCTCAAGAAGATCTTGGTAACCCTGATGATATCGCCGCAACGTTCCATACCCATCTTTCTAACCTCGACACGATGGTCGTGGGCAACCTCAACACGCCTGAAGCACTACAGCTGAAAATGAACAAAAAGCTGAACGCGAAGAAGTTCCTGCTCGTGATAGATGATGTTTGGTGCGACGGAGAAGACCATGAAAATAATTGGGATATGCTATTCAGATGTTTAAGCAAATGTTGTTGTTTGCCGGGGAGCAAGATTTTAGTTACGTCTCAAACGGACGATGCGCCGAGAAAGATTGTTGCTGCTAATGGTGCTGCTGTTGTAGAATACATTTGTCATTTGGAAGATTTAGCAGAGAATGACTTTGCCGATCTTTTCATTCAATACGCATTGCCTAGCGGGGAATTCGATTCTCACTTAAGAGAAGATTTAAAAGAGAAATGCAAGACAATCACTGCGAAGTTGAACAAGGACCCTACGGCGGCCAAAATGGTTGGCAAGACGATCGCTACGAAGCTGGCCGTTCTCCTTCGTTCGCAAGGTAATTTGCATGCATATTTGGAAACGATCGCAGACAAGGACTGGTCCGGCGACAAAACCAAAGCGCTGATGTGGAGTTTTCGGCATTTGCCGGCACATCTTCAGCGTTGCTTCTCGTACTGTCGCCTGTATCCTAGAGGCTACAAGTTCAAAGCTTTAGAACTGGTTCAGCTCTGGATGGCGCAGGGTTTTATCAAGCCGGATGATCCGAATGAGAGGGTGGAGGACGCAGGTGACGGTTACCTGAATGATTTGGTGTCCAGATTCTACATTCAGCGTCATAACAGATTCCGCCGCTCCTCTGGGACAGGTAAGCTTGTCTGCTACTACACGTTGCATGAATTGCTGTATGATCTAGCAGAAAAGGTTACTCGCAGTGATTGTGTTAGAATAGAAGGTAATCGTCGGAGCCAGATCCCATCGACTATTCGCCATCTGTGCATACCGGCTGACAAACTGAATGAGGAGGAGGAGGAAATTTGCAAACTGAAGAAACTTCGCACCCTAATCGTCACGAAAGGAGAAAACGTCGTCTCAGACAAAAATGTTGCGACCGGCATCTTCAAGAGCTTAAAAAAGTTGCGCGTGCTGCTGGTTTCGGGATTAAATTTAGAAAATTTGACAAAGTTTATAAGTGAAATGAAGCACCTTCGCATCCTGCAAGTTTCAGGTGCTGGCGAGTTCGTGTTGCTGGAGTCGGTGTCCACTCTGTATCAGCTACATGTGTTGGAAGTAGAAAACGTTAGCTCGCTTCCTGCACGCCTTAATGACTTGGTCGGCTTGCGGTATCTACGGCCTTCTGGCATAGCCGAGATAGGCAAGTTAACTTCCTTGCAAGGCCTAGAGAATTTTCAGGTGAGAAATGAAAAAGGATATGAGCTGGAGCAACTAAAGAACTTGAACGAACTTCGAGGACGCCTGCGCATTGATAATCTTGAGAATGTTGAGAGCAAGGAGAGCGCCATTGCCGCCGATTTGAAAGAAAAGAAGCATCTTGATTCGCTCCAATTGGTATGGCACGACGGTGAGGACAATGTAAATTCTACTTTGGATGCTGAAATTCTTGAGAGTCTCCAATTGCCTCCCAATCTTACCAGCCTTCATCTAGATGGGTATCGAGGACCGTCGTGGCCCGAAAATCAAACATCCAACATTCAAGAACTTGCGCTGAGGAGGTGTGGAATGCTTGAAGAGCTCCCACCTATGGACCAGCTTTACCCTTATTGCAGATCACTCGAGCTTTGGCATATTACTAGACTTGAAGCATTACACACCCTTCCTCCGAGACTTCAAGAATTCACAATATTTCGCGCGCCATTTCTCACCTTCGTAACAAATGAAGACCTGCAGTTGAGCCAAGATGACAAGAGATGCATAAGAGAGGTCATGAGGAACAGGACGCAGGAATGGTTCCAACACCAACGTAAAGAAGACTTAGTCCACAACGAAAGAGAAATGAGGAATTTCATAGCCGGGATGAATGGCCGAGAGCATAGCAACATTGTGCCTGCCGCCGATGCGGATATTGCTGCTGTGTGGGAGAGATGGTTGGAGACGCATGAGCAAAAAACAGAATTAATTTACAGCAGACAAAATGAGGCCAAATTGCTTTTGCCCTCTACCATTACTAGGCTCCGGCTCCAGGGATGCAACATTACCAACCACGCATTGTCGGTATGCCTACAACAAAACCTCCCCTCCCTTACGCGGCTGTTGTTAGTAGATCTCAAAATGATAACCCGTCTACCGTCTGCGGACGTCCTTGCCAACTTAAAATCACTCCAAACTTTAGCTCTGAGCAACTGCTGGGCTCTCACTTCGCTGGGTGGTATAAGATCCCTCCGCCGTCTCGGAAATCTCCTTCTAAACGGATGCCCCTGCTTGGACATTGAAAATGCTGTGCTGCCATCCTCGTTGCAGTATATCCATTTTGAGTATTGTGCAGATGTAGATGCAATCCTAGCCAATGCGAATTTGCCACGTCTATCTCGTCTTACGATTACTCGATGTCGTACACGAGCGGCATCGTTACAGTTTCGCAACCTCCGATCTCTCCACTCCTTGAGTATCCTGGATTGTTCTGGCGTCTCATTCTCGGTGGATTTGCAGGAACTGCACTCTCTAGAATATCTCATTCTGCAGAACTGCTCAAATCTGCAGGCAGTGGTGAATTTGCCCAGGTCACTCAAAAGTTTAGGAATACGCGGATGTCCGATTTTAGAGGCGCAATCCATAAACATCGACCCCCGTTCGCGCATCCGTATGCTTGGCGGCATCCCTGTAGAAGACAACTTCGAAACATGCTCTGTAATGTAGAAAAAGAGGTACGTATCGCCTTCCTGTTCTTACAAATCGGCAAACTTTGAATTCCTGATCTTTCTGTTCTTTTCTTTCTCCTCAGTAGTGCAGAAGTTAATCACAGTCTCTTGATGAATCTGCAAAAATCTTGAAGCACTTCAAACTCTTCTACACCTTGCATGTGTGTTTTGAGATTAGAATTAAGATGATGAACTGACCGAGTTTTAGATTGATATGCTTTATAATCACTCGTCTATCTACCGACTAGTATGTGGATGCATTCGCTTCCGTACTCATCATGCACTTCTATGTAAGTTGCTCTTTCAAGTTTTCTTCTTTCAGGCCATCAAATATAGAATCTGTATTAAAGTGCTAGCATATAATTTGGTTCTAGGATTGGGGTTTATATTGAAGGTGTTATTGTTAAATATAAAAATATTTAAACACCATTCTCTGATAGCTTTAGCTTTTAGAGTACAACTGTTATTTTACATGGTATCAGAGCAGGAGGTTCTGAGTTCGAGTTACGTCAGGCTCTTAGCATATTAATTTCTTCCCATTTAATTTAAGCTCACGTCATGGACCGACTAAAAAGTCTCGAGCCCAGACGTGAGGGGGAGTGTTAAATATAAAAATATTTAAACACCGTTCTCTGATAGCTTAACCTTTTAGAGTACAACGGTTATTTCACAGTTATGATACATTAATCCTACAGTCGTATTCTCTAATCGCTGTCCTTCTCAAATCTTAATGCTAAATCAACATGGTTCAGATGCATTCAAAAGTGTGGTCAAAAAGTATTTTATATCAGTTTTCTTACAGTAATTTTCTATGAATTCCAAAATTCAAATGACAAGATTCATGCATGATCTTGCAATTCAAATTGTATCATTCTAATGTATTTGAACGTTATGTATCACTTTATTTCTCATTGTGCTCACTTTTTAGTGTTCTAATTTTATGTCTGCTTCACCATCTTTCTGCAGGTAATTGATGATGGGCTTTTTTTAGCTTCTGAAGATTGGGGGAAAAAAAAAATTTATTAATGGGTATGTATGTTGCTATTGTGTGGATTGTTAATTGTTGTCAAAGAGTTGGTTTGGCCATCCAAAAGAAAAAAAGAAAAAAAAATAAGCAAAAAAAAAAAAACAAAATGAAAACATTAAAAAAAAAATTGTTAATGGGTATGCTATTCTATATATATATATTGCTATTGTGTGGATTGTTAAATGGTGTTGGGTGTTTTTGGTTGGTGATTGCTGTGAGAGGGATGTGCTCCGTGGCTTGCGCGCGTTGTGGTCATTAAATGTTATGTTATATCTTTTTCTGTCTTAATGTATTATTATTATTATTTTTAGTCTTTTCTCACAGTTGGTGAAACTAAAGATCTTGTAAACCTGAAATTTAGTGTGTTTGTATGTGAATTTGGGTGTTTTAATTTTGTCTTATGTAGTACAACTACACTATATTTATGTTGTTACTGTTATTTTCCAATTTTTTGAATAGTTTATTGTGTATAAAGTAAACCTTGATCAAGGGAAATGCGCAATTTATATATTTTTGATTTTTTGAGTATTGCCACAGATACTTTTTAAGATCGTTTATTAAAAACATAATAAGTATATGTGCATTTTAGCCTTGTGACACATAAATTTTTACGCTTATAGACTTATGTACAGTACATGTGTGTTGCATGCAAATTAATTTGACAGTACAAACTAACAATGATGTTGAGGTTATGAGAGTCTATATATTATGAAATTAAGGCCTTCTCACAAAAATTTAACAGCAATAGAAATTTAATCGGCTTTTATATTTGTGTAAAATTTTATTAGTTGCTTATTTTCGAAATATTAAATTGGTGTATGTGACATGTAGAATCTTGCAGAGCTAATAGTATTGACATTACATTTTAGCCTATTTATATATATATATATATATTATATATATATATATATATAATTATATATATATATATTAATTTCGATAGCCACACACAGCGGAAAGATTCGTCTTTTTTCTTATACGAAACAAAACTGATGCTCCCCAAGAATAAACTCGGTCTGATGAAATCTTTGTCAACGTAGATGAGAGAGAGAGAGAGACCTAGAAGTCGTGATGATGTACTAGCGAGAGTTGTAACTTGAGTCCGTGGATGGTTCTTCGATCCTTGCGGCTAGAGAGTAAATAAGCCCGAGCTGAGAGAGGAGAGAGAAAGTTTATAGAGAGAGAGAGAGAGAGAGAGAGAGAGAGAGTTGAGCTATGATACTTTTACAAGTATCACCATCATGGTACTATTAGGTTTTAAGCCATTGGATCTACTTTTTGATTATTAATAGCCCTTGGATTAAATACTATTCCACCTACCACCACCTACCACCATCTATCACCATCATCTCAACCTCACATCTCTCCAACCAAGGGCTAAAAACACACAAGTATCACCCCCATGATACTTTTACAAGTATTCTAGCCCTACTCTATATATCTATTAAACATAATGAATCCACAATATTTCTTGCCACGTGGCAAGAAACCCTTCATTCTTAGGTTAATAGATAATATCCATCTCTTATATGAATCCCCAATATAAAATTTACGTTTCTTCTCCACTTCTAAATGCTTAACCGTTTACCTCTCTATATTTAATTACATGCATTATATTCTACCAATTAGTGAGCTTTGTAACTCCAATCCACTCCTCTCCACCATTAATCATCACTTCTAAATGCTATGCTAAACCCTTCACCTCTCCACATTTAATTACATGCATCATATTCTATCAATTAGTAAGCTTTGTAACTCCAATCCACTCCCCTCCACTATTAATCTCCACTTCTAAATGCTCAATCTTTCACCTCTCCACATTTAATTACATGCATTATATTTCACCAATTAGTGAGCTTTGTAACTCCAATCCACTCCCCTCCACCATTAATCCCCTCACCCCCTCTTTCTTGCATGACATGTTATTTTTCATGGAAAAAGGAACATTATCATCTAATCTCTCACCCCACACTTATCTCCTTCTCTCTATCTCATTGTGTTAACAAAGATTATCAGGATGATGAAGAAGAAGAGCATGCGAAGAACGTTGTCTCCTTCAAAAAATATCGTCCTGTAAAGTCCAGCCACGCCCCATATAAGTGCTCGCTGGGCTAGTCTGCACTGGAGTCGTCGCTCGCCGTGAACCGCCGCCGCCTCGGCTGCCTCCTCGCACGGCTCCCGCGCGCCGGCAACTAGGCCGAGGGGAGCGCCGTCCTAGCCTCCTCTTCGCGGGGATGTTGCGCGGGAGCTCGCTTCTCAAGAATTGCAGGAACTTTTTGGTAAATCAAATTGTTTAAGAATTAGGGTTTCTGTGGTTGATGTGATGGTAAGACTGTGTCGGTTTAGATATCGCAGTTTGGTGATGCAGATGAGGTGTTTGTTCATAGGTTACAATGGAAATCCAGAAATGACTCGGCGCAGGGAGCAACTACCAGCTGAAAATTAAGAAGATGTATGAGATTTGGATGAGAAAGAGAAGTGCTCCAAAAAAATATTAGTTTTTTTAAGATTGATGTTTTTTGTTTTATTTTCATATTATGATCATTTTTTTGAGTAGACACTGTTGTGGGCAAAATTTCTTTCGTAGATTAAAAAGTATGATGCGGAGATTTAGAGCCTGAGACGCCAACCAAAATTTTCTTAAGCCAGATACGTTAAGTTATTATTTATGTATTTCATATGCTTCTAACTATTATTTTATTTTTTTAACAACTGAATTTAGTCATGCAAATTGACTGTGCTTAAACATGGTATAGCTTCCTATAAGTTGTAAATATAAATTTTATTAAAATATTAAAAATTTATTTCTATTATCTACCCGCTGCATCGCGCGGGTCTCTACACTAGTATATATATATATGATGAGCCATAAACTTATGTCAATTACTAGGGATGCAAACGGATCCGGGTTGGTGGAGCTCCCTGTCACGACATAAAGATTTTCTCCGCTATTTTCGCTTTGCAATCGCCCAAACTCCAAAGCGGACATCTGACGGAGGTTTTGGCTTGGAATCTTCTAGAAGCTTCTACGTGGATCTCGAGGCTGATGGCGCGGATGCCGGAGGGTCAAGAGTCCCTTAGAGTTTCTAAGTAGTCAATAAATGTATGACTCTTCGAGTTCTATGCTTATTTATTAGGACCCTTGGGAGACCGTAGCCTATTTATTGGCCTCCTCTTTTGGCTTGTAGTTTCATGCCATTTGGCATCTTGTCATTTGCTTTATGGGTGGCGAGTGGCCTATAAATAGTGTGGCCTCCACCCCCTCTCATTTCAGAATCCTTATTTGTATTCTCAAGTTTAAAGTAATAGAAGAGCTTTCTTCTTATCTTTCTCTTGTACTTAGTCTAGGACGAGTGAGGTCCTAACTTAGCAAGTAGAGAGGCAGGCTTGCTCACTTCGCGGAGGAAGGCGAGCGCCGCACGGGCTTTTGCGAGCAAATTCGTTTAGTCCGTGACAGTTGGTATCAAAGCCGGTTCGAGAAGGAGCCATGTCGTCATCCGATGCCGCGGTTGTCGACGCTGGGGGTGATCCCCCAAAGAAACACTCCAAGCAGAGCAAGGGCAAGGACACGCGAATCACGAAGGATTCCGCGTCGGTCGAGGACCGCCTTGCACTGTTGGAGGACATTCTATCGAAGGTGGGAGAAAGGTACACCGAAATGGCCGATACCTTTAACTCCTTCAATGACGATGTTCGCAGTATGGAGGAGAGCGTCGCCACTGCCATGGCGACCTTTCGAGGCGAGCTTGAGAAGCTCCAAGGCAACATCACCCGTCGTGACGAGGAGCGGACGAGCTTGATCGAGGAGCTAGTCACTCGAGTCGACGAGGTCGAGGACCTCAAGACGAGAGTGACTATCCTTGAGAAGGCGGTGGCTCGAGGCGGTGAAACGCAGAAGGAGTACACCCCAAAGGTTCGCGTCCCTGAACCCCAATGCTTAAAGGGTTCGCGCGACGAGAAGGAGATAGACAATTTCCTTTGGCACATGGAGCGCTATCTCAAGGCGCTAAAGATGGAGGACGAGGAGGACAAGGTCCAGACCGCTTCCATGTACCTCACCGACGACGCGATGCTGTGGTGGCGTCGACGTTCCGCAGAGGCCGAGAAGGGCCAATGCAAACTGGATACTTGGGAGGACTTCGTGCGCAAACTGAAGGCACAGTTCTACCCCGAGCACGTCGAATATTTGGTGCGGAGGCAACTTCGATGGCTCAAGCATACAGGATCCCTCAAGGAGTACGTCAAGGAGTACTCCAAACTGATGCTTGCCATCACCAGCATGGCCGAGGAGGATCGACTGTTCTGCTTCCTCGACGGTCTTCAACCGTGGGCTAACAAGGAGCTCGTGGCGAGAGACGTCAAAGACGTGAGCTCCGCTATCGCTCAGGCGGAGAAGCTGCTGGAGTATGACAAGCAGGATTTCGCTCGTGGCAAACCATCTAAGGCAGGCAAGGCCAAGGGTGGGGGAGACCGCCGTGAGCAGCGTGATCACAAGGGCCAAGAGCAAAAAGGCCCCCTGCAGAAGAAGAAGATCTCTTGCTATATCTGCGGGGGTGATCACTGGGCGAGAGATTGCCCAAAGAAGAAGACCGTCAACACCATCCAAGCTAAGGAGAGCGAGGAACAAGCGGAGACGAAGATGGGCGCGCTGTGACTCGTCAGAGCGATCCAGGGGCAGGCAAGCAACAAACCGCTCAAGAAGGAGCTGCTGTTCGTGGACGTGACCCTCAACGGGAGGGCCACTCGTGCGCTCGTGGACACGGGAGCGACCCATAACTTCATCGCCGAGTCTGAGGCCAAACGGCTGGGCCTCACACTCGAGAAGGACACGAGCAAGATCAAGGCTGTCAACTCTGTGGCACAGCCTGTCGTGGGAGTAGCCAAAGGGGTGACGATCACTGTAGGACCCTGGTCGGGTACAGCGAACTTCACCGCCGCGACCATCGACGACTTCAAAGTCATTCTCGGCATCGACTTTCTAGCTTCATCGAAAGCGGTCCCGATGCCGCATCTCGGGGCCTTGAGCATCATGGAGGAGGCAGCCCCGTGCATGGTCTTGGCTAGCCGCAGCGAGCCAGCGGCAACCCACACCCTCTCCGCTCTGCAACTGCGGAAGGGGGTAAAGCGCGGAGAGATCACTTATCTTGCGGCCATCCGCGAGGTGAGCGACGAGGACCTCGAGGAGGAGGACCATCCAGCGGTGATCGATGCTGTCCTGGGGGAGTTCAAGGACGTCATGCCCCAGGAGTTGCCCAAGAGACTTCCACCCAGGCGGGAGGTGGACCATGCGATCGAGCTCGAGCCAGGAGCAAAGCCACCAGCAAAGGCACCATACCGCATGGCCCCGCCAGAGCTCGAGGAGTTGCAGCGTCAACTGAAGGACCTCCTCGATGCGGGCTTCATCAGGCCGTCGAAGGCACCCTACGGAGCACCAGTCTTGTTCCAAAGGAAGAGCGACGGAAGCCTGCGGCTCTGTATTGACTACAGAGCGCTCAACAAGGTGACGGTAAAGAACAAGTACCCTATTCCCCTTGTTGCTGACTTGTTTGACCAGCTTGGCGGAGCGAAGTTCTTCACCAAATTGGACCTTCGCTCGGGGTACTACCAAGTCAGGATCGCGGAGGGCGATGAGGAGAAAACGGCATGCGTGACGAGGTATGGAGCCTACGAGTTCCTCGTCATGCCATTCGGTCTGACGAATGCGCCGGCGACCTTCTGCACCCTGATGAACAAGCTATTCCACCCCTACCTCGACCGCTTCGTGGTAGTGTACCTCGACGACATCGTCGTGTACAGCAACACTCTGGAGGAGCACGTCGAGCATCTGCGGACGATCTTCCAAGTGCTGCGGGAGAACCAGCTCTATGTCAAAAGGGAGAAGTGCTCCTTTGCGAAGGAGGAGGTGCACTTCCTTGGCCACTGGATTGGCCGAGGACAACTCCACATGGACCAGCAGAAAGTGCGGGCGATCTGCGAGTGGGAGGCGCCCACGACTGTGTCCGAGCTACGATCCTTTCTCGGACTCGTCAACTACTATCGCCGCTTCATCGCGGGCTACTCTGCTCTAGCGGCCCCTTTGACGGATCTGCTGAAGAAGACCCAGTCATGGGACTGGACCCCTCGATGCGCGGAGGCATTCGAGGACTTAAAGCGGGCGTTGACGGAGGATCCGGTGTTGCGGCTTCCCGACTGCAGCCGTCCATTCGAGGTACATACTGACGCCTCAGACTTTGCCATTGGTGGTGTTCTCGTGCAGGACGGACACCCCATCGCCTATGAGAGCCGCAAGCTCAACGACACCGAGCGGCGATATACGGTGCAAGAGAAGGAGATGACTGCCGTGGTGCACTGCCTTAGGACTTGGCGGCACTATCTCCTTGGGAGCAAGTTCGTGGTGCGGACGGACAATGTCGCGACGAGCTACTTCCTTACTCAGAAGAAGCTGTCACCCAAGCAGGCGAGGTGGCAGGACTTCCTGGCGGAGTTCGACATGGAACTCATGTACAAACCCGGGAAGGACAACCAAGTGGCTGACGCACTCAGCCGCAAGGCGGAACTGGCAGCGGTATGCCAGATCCAAGGCGCGATTAGGGAGCGAATCCGCGAAGGGACTTACGAAGACCCTGTGGCCCAAGGACTCGTGCGACTCGTCAAGGAGGGCAAGGCGCAGCGATTTTGGCTCAGCGATGGGCTGCTCCTCACCAAGGGGCGGCGCGTCTATGTGCCCAGATGGGGCAATCTTCGTCGCGAGCTCATGAAGGAGTGTCATGACTCCAATTGGGCCGGACATCCAGGACAAAGGCGGATAATGGCGCTACTCGAGGCCGCCTACTATTGGCCTCGCATGCACGACGACGTGGAGGCGTACGTGCGGACCTGCCTTGTGTGCCAGCAGGACAAGTTGGAGCGCCAGAATCCTGGGGGCCTCCTCGAGCCCCTGCCTACACCGACGCGTCCGTGGGAGACCATTTTCATGGACTTCATCTCCGCCTTGCCCAAGGTGGGGACGTTGGGGTCCATCCTCGTGGTGGTGGGCCGATTCTCCACGTACGGGACTTTCATCGCGGCACCAGCGGATTGCACGGCGGAAAAGCGGCGCGGCTCTTCGTCAGCAATGTGGTGAAGCTTTGGGGCGTCTCCGAAAGCATTGTGAGTGACCGAGACCCTAGGTTTACGGGCAAGTTCTGGACAGAGGTGTTCCGGATCTTGGGGTCGGAGTTGCTCTTTTCCACCAGTTTTCACCCACAGACGGACGGCCAGACGGAGCGGGTGAACGCCCTACTGGAGGAGTACCTGCGGCACTATGTCAGTGCCAACCAGAAGGATTGGGTGCATCATCTCGACGTGGCCCAGTTCTCCTACAATCTGCGACGGAGCGAGTCAACCAACCTTAGCCCGTTCGAGCTTGCAACGGGGAGGCAACCACTCACTCCGCATTCTGCTGCTGCGGGCGAGCAGGGCCGGAGCCCAATGGCTCTCCAATTCACTTCTCATTTGCAGGAGAAGGGGGACATTGCGAGAGCCTATCTCGAGAAGGCGGCCTGCCGAATGAAAAAGTGGGCCGATGCTAAGCGGCGACCCTTGGAGTTTGCCGAGGGAGATCGAGTGTTGATCAAGCTGCAACCGCAACAATTCAAGGCATTTCGCAAAGTGCACCGTGCACTTTTGCAGAAGTACAAAGGACCTTTCACTGTCGTGAAGCGAGCGGGCAAGGCAGCCTACAAACTGCAACTCCCCGCCAACCTGAAGATTCATCCTGTCTTTCATGCTAGTTGCCTGCGGCCCTACCATGAAGACGTTGAGGACCCGAGCCGGGGCGTGTCGCAGCGCGCTCCCGCCACTATGACCACTGCAATCGACAAGGAGGTCGAAGCCTTGCTGGACACTCGCACCATTCGGCGTCGCGGAGTCCCGAGGAGCGTCGAGTACCTTGTCAAGTGGAAGAATCTCCCGCATGGCGAGACAAGCTGGGAGAAGACCGACACTCTCTGGAAGTATCAGAAGCTGCTCGATGACTTCCAACACCAGCGCGCGACGAGGGCGTCTGCGCAATAGGCGGGGGAGGTTGTCACGACATAAAGATTTTCTCCGCTATTTTCGCTTTGCAATCGCCCAAACTCCAAAGCGGATATCTGACGAAGGTTTTGGCTTGGAATCTTCTAGAAGCTTCTACGCGGATCTCGAGGCTGATGGCGCGGATGCCGGAGGGTCAAGAGTCCCTTAGAGTTTCTAGGTAGTCAATAAATGTATGACTCTTTGTCACGCCCGGGTACCAGCGGAAGCATACCCGGTCGCGTGCACAGACCCGCCGTGTACACCACAACTCAAGTATACACAAGGCGTCTACAAACCATATAGTAAAAGCATATAATTCTAACTAGGTAATCAGAGCAAGACTTTTAAGCTTAAACTTATCCAAACCCTTTAGAATGTGTAGGGCAGTTTTATGTACCTTTTCCCACGTTCAAATTTCGTAATTGACCAAATTCGAAGCATTACAATTGATAATGCATTTGCGATGCACTTTTCCATTTCTAGTTACTTACTTACTCTAGTAACTTATCAAAAACCTTTCAATAGTTTTGCAAAAGTCATAGACCAGTTCCAAAAGCCGATCCACCCCTCGAACTTACCAAGAGGCTCAAGATTCAGTATATTACATTCACCCCTCCTAAAAAGAGGTTTCGTCCGCGAAACTAGAACTGAATCCTCAGTCAACATCATTTTCTCACCATTATAAGTTCCTCTTTCTTCCATGAAATCCATGATTTTATTGGATGAAGTCTTTAATGGATAAAGTTCCATTTCAACTTTTTCTAATGGTTCGAGGACTATATCTAACCTTTCTCATGTGAAAGGGGTTTAATCATTCATTCGATAAGAAGAATTCCAAGGATACTCTCTTCAATAGTGCTTAGTAGTTACCCTTGGTACTTATCCTGAGTTCCGAAGAATTATCATATATTAGCAGTGGAATTCTTAATCATCCACTGATTCTCAAAAGTCAAAACTCTTTTAAAATATTGCACTCCCAGTGCAATTCCATTCCCTAGGTTACCTTTGATATACAACTTGTGTTTTACAAGGTGATCAAATACCAATGATTCCTTTGCATTATCCAGCAGTCATAACTTTCTCATACATCTTGTAGTTATTATATTCCTCAATTATAACTAGTTTGATAATGACTAGTTATTCCTGGTAGTCCCTTTTCAATAGCAAATTGAGATTGATTATCCATCAATCCATTAAAGGTGGATTCCTGATTAACTATTCAGCATTATATCCCAATACCTTAGGATCACATGTCATTTTGCCACTAGGCGAGAATCCCAATTCACATTAATGGATGCTGCTCCACATCAATACCTATGTTCAGATAAATTCCATTAATGCTGTCTCTACAGCTTTACGGCTTTCCTTTACACCAATCATAAAGTAAAGCATGACCATTTCATCACTGGAAAATTTTCCTCATATACTCAAATCATTTTATGCAAGCTTAAGTTGGAGCTTTGCTTCTACCAAAAATCGCTTGTGACATCACTATCTGCTCCTGTAAGTAGATCAATTTAGATAAACTTCTTTGATACTATTCTGAGAGTGTGAGGCTCAAAGTATTCATTGTCCCAAATCCAATTTAGGCAATAGAGGGGAATCAATTTATACTTCACCCATAAGTTCTCTATTGCTGTTACTCTATATATTTTTCCATAAGTAGGGAAGAACTCTGAACAAAACCTTTCGTCAACTCACAATTAAAGCATCATCATTTGCTTTCGAACTGTATGAGATTTATCCTGATATCACTATCAGTCAAGATATTAATTCTCAAAGATTAACCTCATGCAGTTTGTTCCCTGAAGCTTAATTCCAATTATACATAACTAGAATCAGAAGAGAAAGAAACAAGTAGCTGGGTAATCTCTTTTTCAATATTCTAAGATGCTTAGTTCCATTAGGAGAGTCTCATCTCACTCCTTTTAATTCATCTTCCTGTTTAGTCAATATCTGCCTTGCAGGATTCACCGAACAAACAACTGGATCAATCCTTCATAACCTTTTTCTATCATAGAAGACTGCAGCTTCCTCAGATTGCTACTCAATCTATAATATGCATCCAATACTACAGGCTGATCAAAAGATTATCAGCTCTTGACTTAATTTAACCATTAATTGTGTTCCAATTAAAATCACGATATTCGACACATAGTCGAATAGCTCATTTAATCTCACCACAAGTGACATTATTTCACGAAAATGAAGCACTAGGCATAAAACATTCTCTATTCAACAAGTTCACAATTTGTGACTTGTTTAGGAATAGCACACAACCACTACTCAAGAACTACCCTTCACTTTGAGGGTTCTTACAATTTCACAGTATCAGCCAATTAGGCTCCACCCTTTCTATGATTACCTAATTTAGGTAAAATGATCATTCTCGCAGTCAGCGAGGCTAAACCCTTCAAGATGCATTGCATAATGTTCAAAGTTCCAAGGCGAATCAATTTAGTTCGCACAAACCATGGTATAAAGTATCTCCCAACTTAATTGTAATCAAAACCACTCTATCATAGGTAAGGCCAATCCATTTGTTGGCATACACTAAGCCTTCTCATTAGGCAGAGCGTCAAGTAGACCATTCTATTCAATCAATCCTACATACATGCAAAAAGGAGGGAATTGATATTAATCAACTCGGCCAACAGCCGATCAAAAATGCAACTAAAGCCATCATAATAATCATGATCGAATTATAGAAACATTACACAATGTACTACCTGCAATAGTCATCCCCGCCGTCGTATCTGGCTTTATGATTCCATCGGCGTACCTCCACTAGGTACTTTTTGCAACGAAGTCGGTGCAGATACCTTAGTCAACATGTTATTCCTTGGGCACTCAGAACGAAAATGGCCCTCCTGACCACATACAAAACACTTTCCTTTCCGCTGAGGACACTTTGGGGGAACATGCGGACCTCCACAAATTACACATGGCCGTGGTGCTCGACCACTCGATCTTCTTTGCTTAGAAAAAGAATCACGTTTCCAAAGTTGATTCTTCTTTAATTTTCTTGATGATTCTCCAACATGTAATTGATCGCCCTTGGTAGCCTCTTTGGCTCCTTCAGTGCATTCCACACCTTTTCTTACGGTCAAAGTACGATCCGAAACCTCGTAGAATTTCTTGAGATCAGCCATCTGTTGAATCAACAGGTTCTCCAACCGTCTGATTCCTTCATCCTGTCGGCGCAAAGCCTCGGCTTGAAGTAGCGTCACATTCGCTTGTCGCTCCACCACTCCAACTAGAGTAGCCAGCTGTTCTTTTAATTCCTGAACCTCGTTAGATTCAGAAGGTTCATGTCTTTCTGGCTCAGTTGCATCAGTTGCCGTAGGGTGCATCTTTGACATTGCAAGCTGCAACAAACAAAATAGGCACAGGTTAAAACAACCCATGCTATCGTAGCCCCACTCATAATTGTAAAATCCCAATCATGCGAAAGTAATGAAATGTCCGCCCACTATTCCCCAATATCACGTTGTCGGCCGCCAACGTGATTTTTGGAAGAACATAGAGGTTATTCATTTCAATCGAACTCCAACAATTTTGGAGTTATAAGTATAACCCAATCATAATACTTTCGCTCAACATAGTCGCAAAAGACCCCGTCTCTCACGCTCCTAATCCTGATCATCCAACTGGCCTAAGGTTTACTAGGTCCACTAAGACTCAACCCTAGGCTCTGATACCACTATAATCTGTCACGCCCGGGTACCAGCGGAAGCATATCCGGTCGCGTGCACAGACCCGCCGTGTACACCACAACTCAAGTATACACAAGGCGTCTACAAACCATATAGTAAAAGCATATAATTCTAACTAGGTAATCAGAGCAAGACTTTTAAGCTTAAACTTATACAATCCAAACCTTAAAACAGGAAATAAGAACAAAGTACGATTTACAAAAACTTAATATACATCTCTGTACTAAACTATATAAACTGCTGGAGGTGGTCTAATACACGTCCAAAAAGGCGCTAGCTAGCCGTTGACCCCTCGCCAGGAACCCTAGCCTTTCTCGCTGTAGAAGGCTCTGTAAAAACAACAACAAAGAGGGCGTGAGAACTATTAAACAATAGTTCCCAGTGGGTAAGCCGCCGAAAGTGGCGAAGTACACCACTAGGTCAACTGTGGCACGAGTAGATAGCAATAAATAAGCGAGTAAAATGCAGATAATACAATAAGCAATTACATTCAACAGATATTAAAGTAACTACTCATGCTATTTGCTCAACAATAAATATACATCAATAAATTGCAGGTATCAATTATCATGATAGATTCCATCAATCATATTACTTGACAATTTAACCAAACATATACCAGATTGTATGCAAAATAATTCACTTTACCGAAAATTACAGACGATATAATGTAATTACCTTTTTCATTAGCAAGAAATAAACATAATGTCATTCATTATGTTGCTAACCAATCATGATGTCAACTTCTAGGTTATTCATCGCTAGGCTCACTTTAGATGTCAACTTTCTAGTATGTTCATCAATAAGTTCACTTAACCAAAGACATAAAGTAACTGTACTACTATGTCCAGCTAAGGTTAAAGTACTTGACATAACCCAATTTTCAACAGACTTACACAAGGTAAGTTCAAGCCGCGCCGTGCCTAATGGCCCCGTGGTAGTCAACATCCCCACTCGAGGAATGAGCCTCCCCCACGGCATTCCATTTCGGCGCCCACTTCGTACATTTGCGAGCATCTGTCACTAAGCTGTTCGGGAGTGCTGGCTTGGGGGGGAGCGACCCCGCAAGCGTGTGCAAACGCGCACAATGGCATGCAAGCCGTAGTCCATAGTACCAGTCTCACAACAACATCATGTCCCTGACATGGAATCTCAACTCAAGCCACTCCGGAACGCGGGGCTTGGGGGGCGCGACCCCCGCAAGCATGTACGAAAGAGCATAATGGCATGCTAGCTATAGTCCAGGGTACAAATATCTCAACGACATCATGTCTCTGACATGGAATCTCAACTCGACCCAAGGTCGGCACTGTAGTACCCAATCATAAGTCACTATCAACAACTTGTTGATATGATTCTACCAATAACTAGTATAACTTGACAAGTTAAGGCTTTACATCACACTCGTGATTCTATCAGGCTATACCTGGTCAGTGATTCACAACCTCTCACTACTCCTTACACAGAAGGAAAGTGGTTTACTAATGTTCTGTTCAAAGACTCATGGCACATATCCTGTAGTCCAATAAATCTCTACTCGACTATACAAGTATGTTATCATATCCAAATCTAGTTATCTACTAGATTATATTCAGTTGTATAACATTCGAGTTATGCTTTCATGCTCAATTCTAGTTGTTTAACTAGATCATATATCGTAACATGAATTTCAAACAAATCTATCATGTGAAAGTAGGAATTAACAGGTCAATACAAGTAAGGAAAATAAACGACGGAACACTCTTCACATGATCTCTATGCCATTCACGATGTTACCATGATATGAGCATACTCAAATAATTACCTTTACGTGATGTATTCAGAGTTTAACCAAGATACTAATCATATCAATTGGCATAGTCCAATTCTAGGTACATCGTTCCCTTTTATTGCTCAGCTGAGCTAAATGGTACCTTCACGATTTTACCATCATATCTACTTGAATGACAACCAGTCCAATTATTTATGCGAGCTACGAATATCACGAATATATAGTAATCCAACAGATAACCATGTGGAGGGAACTAATCATGAGTTTTCCAGTACTGTTAGGAATGCGATCATATCCAATATGATCTACACATGAATGCGTGTCTTAATGCCATGAACTATACATATATTCACAAGAATACGTAATAGCTTCAACTCATATGTCAAAGGAAACATAGAGGGAAATTCACCCATTTCGGGAAAGTCCGACCCACCTATCACCAAGCTCAATCCAGCCAAAAGGAGTCCCGAACCCTGCTCAACGGAGTCTCGACGCTGCTGAAAACGAAACACGAAAAGCGCATCAAAACTACGGCCGAAATGTCCAATTTCGGTACAATTTGCACTTAGTACAAAGTAATAACTTGAATCCCTGTTTTGGGTTCAGTTAATACCTCAAATTAAGCTTCTAAAAGCCTTTACACATCAGCCGGAGATACTCCGAAAGTCCGTTGCAAGCTCGCTGCGAACAATTTCCAAAACGGCATCATAGTCGTCAAGTATCAATAGATATAGTCGGAATCTTGAAAATTCAGTTTCCTCACAGCAATTTCAGCTTACCTGTAGTTGGAACACCTTCCAAACCAGCCTCCCAGGTCACCAAAAGAGTTTAATGTGATTCGCAAACCTGCTGGGAAGAGAAAAGCTCAAACTGCATCAATTCGCTCGATTGATCCGCGTATAGGCCGAAATAACTTCATAAATAATGGAACATCTCCAATAAGCTTCAAAGTAGCTTAGCCCAGGTCTAAGGAGGTTCAATCACAGCTAATTAACTCATATTTAATAGCTGAATTCTCAGTTTAAGTCAGTTGGAAGCAAAAACTCAAAATCACAAATCAAATCGACGAATAGAACGCCGATAACGGAAAAATCGAGTCGTTTACCTTTTCAAGCTTCCAACCAGCAACTCACTGGTTTGGTGCTGCGAAAAACCTTCTAAAATACCCTCTCACACGTCCACAAAGGCTCAGCGACACTCGCCAGCAGCAAAGAACAAGCGAGGCGACGAAATCGAGCTAAATCATTGATTTCAATGTAGAGAGAGAAAACTTCTAGAGAGAGAGGGAGAGAAGGTGAAGGAAACCCTTCTCTGGACTCTAGCAACATCCACAGAGCTCCTGGAGTCGTCCTGGGATCAAATAGATAGGGATAGAATGTGAAATTACCAAAAAACCCTTGCTGCCACGTTTCTGGCATTGTGTACCGGTACACGATGTGGCTGTACCGGTACAGCAAGCAGAAAAACACTGATTTCGCCAGATTAATGCACTTTCTTACTTTTAACCCTCCAATCACTCTCTAACTTGTCCAAAAAACTTATCCAAACCCTTTAGAATGTGTAGGGCAGTTTTATGTACCTTTTCCCACGTTCAAATTTCGTAATTGACCAAATTCGAAGCATTACAATTGATAATGCATTTGCGATGCACTTTTCCATTCCTAGTTACTTACTTACTCTAGTAACTTATCAAAAACCTTTCAATAGTTTTGCAAAAGTCATAGACCAGTTCCAAAAGCCGATCCACCCCTCGAACTTACCAAGAGGCTCAAGATTCAGTATATTACACTCTTCGAGTTCTATGCTTATTTATTATGACCCTTGGGAGACCGTAGCCTATTTATTGGCCTCCCCTTTTGGATTGTAGTTTCATGCCATTTGGCATCTTGTCATTTGCTTTATGGGTGGCGAGTGGCCTATAAATAGTGTGGCCTCCACCCCCTCTCATTTCAGAATCCTCATTTGTATTCTCAAGTTTAAAGTAATAGAAGAGCTTTCTTCTTATCTCTCTCTTGTACTTAGTTTAGGGCAAGTGAGGTCCTAACTTAGCAAGTAGAGAGGCAGGCTTGCTCACTTCGCGGAGGAAGGCGAGCGCCGCACGGGCTTTTGCGAGCAAATTCGTTTAGTCCGTGACATCCCGCCCCGATCCGCCCCGATGGGGGCAGTAAATGGGAGAAAATAAACGGATTCGAGGCAAGAAACGGGGTAAGTTTTATGATCCGAGACGGATTCGCGGTAGGAAACGGGAGAAATTTTGATCCGTCCCGAATCCGCCCCGAATCCGCCCCGCCATGATCTGTCCCGAATCCGTCCTGAATCCGCCCCGAATCCGCCCCGAATATTATTTGTATTTTTAAAAAATATTTCTAAACAATAATATATTTACAAAAAAAGTTCAAAATACAAATAAGTTATTACTCTCATGTTCAAAATACAAATAAGTTATTACTCTCATTTTTAATGTATTTGAAACATTTGAATTTTGTTTTGAATTGTGATTGATATTTTTAATTTTTACCATTAATATTGTTAAATTATATATACAATATTATTAAAAATTATTAATTTATATTTTACAAAATATTAATAATATTATAATTTTATAAAAAAATATTAGTTGACGGGGCGGATTCAGGGCGCCCGCGGAAGGCGGGTTACGAGGCGGGGCGGATTATGAGATGTATTTTTTAACCCGTCACGAATTTGGGGCGGAAGGCGGGGCGGAATTTTGCTAGTCAGGGCGGGAGGCGGGGCGGGTCTCCCGCCCCCAGATTCGCCCCGTTTGCATCCCTATCAATTACTATTAGCTTCCGCAAAATTCTGACATGTCACGTATACCAATTTTAATTATGTCAAACCGGTTTGAGGCCAATATTTTACCTATACACGCGATGTCATCAAATTCAATGAACCTCATATGTTGCGAAATTTTATGAGACTTGTATCAAACTAAAGCAGTTTGAGACCGAGATATATACTATCCGTATGCATGGACTTATAACATTCACGTGGTACACTTATTCATGCGGATTTTGTTCACGGCTTGTTTGATAATAGATACGAATTAGAGAGTTGAGCTGAAATGGTATTGATAGTAAACGGACTATATTGTCACTAATTAATTTGTTTTCGCTAATGGAGCCTCCAAATCAACGATCGGTATCGTTGAACATAATATATACCAATTGAAGTATTTAGAAATAAAATTTTAATTCTTTTCGATATAATTAACCTAATGATTAAAAAATTTCAGAATTTATAATTTTAATAGTCGATATCAGACGTTTTCTCGTTTAATAGTTTAAAAATATTCAAATTAATTGAATTTTGATTTGAAAATTTTTTAAACTATTTAGAATAAGATCTACATTCTGGATCTTGATTACAAGATTCCTATCATCACTTTTTAAAGAATATTTGTTTTCAGTCGTTATTTTTATGCCCACTTGATGGACAAAAAAATAATATCGAAAAAGTATGAAATTTAATTTTTAGATGCTTTAAGTGGTATAGATCATATTCAACGGTGCCAATCATCAATTTGGATGCTCCATCATTAAAAACAAATAAATGACAATGAAATCCGTTTGCTACCAGTAGCATTCCAGTTCAACTCACAAATTAGAATGCTAACATATATATATATATATATATATATATATATATATATATATATATATATATATATATATATATAAGGGTCGCGCTACTATACTTATTAGTGTACGCATCGCTCTCGTACTCATAAATCATTTCGATGATAGAACTTCCGAATCGACGATCCATATCGTTATGTTATTTACAGCATTTAAAACTTCTAGAATCAAATTTTATAATTTTTCGACATCATTTACCTTAAGATCAAGAGGTCACAAATTTTTGATAATTTTTAATGGTCGATATGAATACATGCTAGTTTAACGGTGTAAAGAGAATGAAATTTATTGAATTTTTGATAAAAAATTCTATTCACTACCTAAATAAAGATCAATAACTCCGATCTTGAATTGAAGGATCCGATCATCCTTTTTTAGGACGTCGTTCGATTTTGACCGTTCATTTTATCCCCGCTTGATGGACTTTATTATGATTTCAAAAATTTACGAAATTTATTTCCTAGAAGTTTCAAATACTTTAGATCATATTTAACGGAGTGAATCGCCGATTCGGAAGCTCCATCATCGAAAACAACTTTATGATACGAGGCTCTAATGCTCATAATAATAGTAGTGACGGCCTCTCTTCTCTCTCTAATATATATATAAAAGAAGTTGCTCCAACTATTTAACTTAAACTTAATTTTGTTGGATTCGATCCCATTAACAAAACACATTTTGGTCACTAATAATATTTAGTGAAGCCTTAACCCAGCAGGTTTCTTTTTTTTTTGAGAGATTGGTAGCACGCTATCCGTTTCGTTAATTTCATTTAAAAATAAACTTAGTTAGAAATGTTAATAAACTAGGATTTAAATTTGGGCCTCGGATACCAACCACCAAGCTCTTAGAAACGGTCGGTAACCCAGCAGGTTTCAGAACAACTTCCGAGGGAGTTGCTATCTAGAGAAGGTAGTATTTGTTGTCAATGTTCACTGACTCAAGTCAATAAGAAAGTATAGATTAGTATTGGTATTATTTGTCGACTTGTGCCGGGACATTTTATATCTTAATTATAAGAAAAGATTATATATATATATAAGGGTGGCTAATTGTGTCAATTATTATATATATTATATTATATCATTATCAGGGTAAATAGCACGTTTGGTTCTCAAACTATGAGTCGAGTGACGTTTTGGTCATCAAACTCTAATTTATTATAATTTCTGATTCAAACTTTTTTAGAAGTTTTACAATTGAATCCTCCCGTTAGCTTGTCCAGTACCATCTGTACTCAAAATGCATTTTCTTTATTTACAACTCAATTTATATAATTAACTAAATATTAACGTATTGTTAATATAGAAGTGATAAAGCAGTATTACGATTAATGATGCGTCAATAATTACGATGTTATATTACTTTTACATCAACGATATGTACGGTTCGAGGACCAAAGCATCACATACCTCATAGTTTGAGGACTGCGTAATTTGCCCTTATATATATCATTATTATTTTACGGTAGTTGAGTAGATTATAAACAATATTGCATGGCAAGTTGCATGAGTAGGTTCTAAAACAATGGCAAGTTGCACCTCTTCTTGTCCATGCTTAATAGATGCCTCCTATGTTTGTCCCATGTAAGAGCAATGCATCCAATGGTCGGATCAATTTAATCGCACTAGTTTTATCACAATTCTATTTTTTTTAATACTAAAATTTCATAAAAATTCTTTCGATCCTTGGATATAGGTGGGCTGTAATTTAAATTTACACGCCTATTTTGGGAGTATGTATAGTTAGATGTACACTTTAAAAAAGATGTATGATTTACATTTCATCATTTCAAATAAGATTTACAAAATTTCTTAAATTTTTAAAATTTTAAAAAAAAGTTGACAAGACCAAGTCTCTGGATTGAGATGTGCATAATATACGCCACCCTTTTTGATACATACAAAGAGCAGTGCTAGTAAAAAAACAAAATCTTCAAATTTTTAATTAAAAAAGAATAATAATAAAATAAGTGAGTATTAGGCTTAGGCTTTCTTTGGTATTGCGAGTAGATTGTTTATGTGCGGTGAGAAAGTACGTTGGAAAAATATCCTATTTGTTTCCGTACGTATTTTCTGCGGTCCCACTGGAGAACACAAAAGCATATCCCTATATCTTTTTTCTCAACTCCATTTTATCTAATAGCGTTAGATAGACCTCAATAACAAACTAAGGCTTAGTTTGGTATTGAGCCTATCTAACGCTATTAGATAAAATGGAGTTGTGGAAAAAACATATAGGGATATGCTTTTGCGTTCTACGGTGGGACCGTAGAAAATATATCGTAACCGACTCATTACGATATACAGAACACAATATTTTTTTGAGAATAGGTACGTAGCACGCTACCTTCTTCAGTCATTGGAAGGATGAGTTAGGCTATAGGGGTGAAGCAGCCAGGGCCTCAAGGCAGAATGACACGAAAAAAAACGATCAGCTGCTTGAGTCTTTCCACTACCGAATGTCTTTCCGTACGAACGCAATATTATGTACGGAAACAAACAGGATATTTTTCCAACGTAGTTTCTCATCGCACGTAATGCAATCTCCCCACAATCCCAAACGAAGCCTTATTAGACGCGCGGTAGAAAGAAAGCATACATTATTGGCGTATAGACAACATTTGCTTGATAATATATTTTAAAAAGGATAATTGCCTATATACCCCTCAAAACTTTGAAAAAATCTTATTTATTCCTATTTTGTTTTTCTTTCTAATATACCCCTTATATGTTCCTCCATTATTTCAAAATACCCCTACAGTTAGAATCCGTTAAATTAATTTGGGTTAAACATGAGTTAAATATCTATTATAGTTAAAAAAAATTGAAAATGTCACTTTTGCCCTTAATTTAAGGGCAAATAAAAAAAGCTGGTAATGATAGAATGATATATTTGAAAATATCAAAAAATAAAATATTTTTTTGTGCCCTAAGGACAAGATAGTATTTGTCGTCATTGTTCATTGAGTCAAGAAGTCAATAAGATAATATAGATTAGTAATGGTATTATTTGTCGGCTCGTACCATTTCATATTACCTAATTATAATAAAAGATTGTATATATATATATGCGCGCAGATACAGACGATCGAGGGCGTAGTTGAGTCAATCTATCCACATCAGTGCATGTTTGGTCCTCAAACTATGAGTCGTCTGATACTGTGATTCTCAAATTTTAATTTGTTGTTATTTATAGTCTGAACTTTTAGAATTTTATAATTAAGTCGATCATATAATCCAATTCTGATTAACTAAATATTGATGTATTGTTAATGCAGAAATAATTTAGTAGTATTTGTCATTAATGATGCGCAAGTAATAACGACCTTGTCTTAGTTTTACATCAACGGTGCGTTTGAGGACCTAAATATCACGTGTCTCATAATTTGAGAATTAAACGTGTAATTTGTCCTTATATCATTATTATGTTTTTTCGGTCGTTGAATAGATTATAAACAATGCCAACACTACAGTTAGCATCCACGTTCATCTTCCATTCCATCCACAGAGTGCAGCCGGCTTCTACCCCGCGTTCATCTTCCATTTCATCCCACCGCTTCCAGCCCTGCTGTTGCCGTCCACCGGTGGAGTGTTTGCCGGCTTCCAACCGCGCAGTTGGTGTCGAAGTTTCCAAAAACCCATCGCTTCCAACCCCGCTGTTGCCGTCCACGTTGCTGAGTGCCTACCGATTCGGATCCCACCGTTGCTATCCATCTATCTTGGTGAGTGCCCATATATATGAAGGAAACTTCAAAACTCCTATGTGGTTTCGTATTTTTTTTTATTTTAGTACTATATGGTTAAAAATGTATTAAGTTATTTATAGTTCGCACTTTCTCACTTTAGTACTATGTGGTTTAAAGTATATCAAGTTAGTATTCTGTGGTTTCATTTTTATATCAAGTTAGTAACATGTGGTTTTATTTTTCTCTTTTTATTATTTATTTCGGGGTTTTTTTTTTCGTTAAAAGAGTGACAAAGTTAAAACTAAAGGATTCTAAAATGAATATTCAATAAATCTAAATAAGATATCTAAAGTTTTTTGTATATAATTTAACAAAATATTAAATCACAAGGTATTAAAGTAAGAAAGTACGAAACCACATGATACTAATTTGATACACTTTAAACAATATGGTACTAAAGTGAGAAAGTACAAAACCATAAGATACTAACTTGATACACTTTAAACCATATGATACGAGAAAGTGCGAAACCACGTGAGGGTATTTAAAGTTTTTCCTAAATTAAATAACAATTCTTTTCTTCTTAGCCTTCATTTAGCCGTAAATGGAGTGTTGTTTGGATTCTTTATGCACTTCTCATCCGATCGGCACCACGGGAGCGGAGCCTTCCCCTTCCAACACATACTCTTTTTCTTTTTTTTTTACCTACACAAATTATTTTTTAAAATTTATCTTACCGTAACATCCCAATAATCTCATATCGAATAAAAAATAATTTTAATTGAAATATATAAGATCTTTCACACTAATAATAATAATCGAACTTAAATATTTTGACCGCTAGCTAAGGCCTAACGAGTTATTATTGTTAACTTATCGAGTTGTTACAATTAATATCAGAACCATATACCAGTCGAAAGTATAAGAGCTAAGTGTATACAGGACAAACTACTACACTAATGGATTTGGTGGGAGCCACCTAAATCTGGCAATCTTGATCCAAACCTGTAGGTACCCGCGGGTTATCCATAAATTTACGGGTATGGGTATCAACTTTTCAAACCCAAAAAATTACGGGTAAAATGGATAGTAACCGACTAAGCAGTGAGCATTTTGGGTAACTATCTGGTATCCGCACATATATTTTTTAATTACAAAATAAATTTTCTTAATTAATATATACTTTTTATTTATTCATCCTAAAAATCCTAACCCTAATTTTTTATTGCGATTCTTTTATATTATGAAATATTTGTGCTTTAAGATTTTAAATATTTTTATTGTATGTTATAATATTTTAAACAATGAGTTATATTATGCCTTTAAAACTTATATATATATGCTTTGCATTTAAAAAATACATGAGCAACAAAAAAAGAATTGTGAGTAACCTGCATATACATCCGCCCACCCGCGAGCGGGTATGGAAAAAGATGTTGGCTACACAAAATTTGTGGATAAATTTTATCCATGTCCAAGTAACCCGCTGGTATAATAATCCGCCTGCGAGTTACCCAACCCGCCTGTTTGCCAAGCCACATTTAGAATCTCACATTGTCTAATAATTCTTTATTGGGTTTGGACATGAAGAGAACATCAGGATCTTACAAGGTGACATACTAATAGATTTGATGGGAGTCACCGCTTGAATCAATAGGAGTCACCTCTAGAATTTCATATCACCTATTTATTTTTTTATCGGATTTGGATCTGAAGAAAAGGAGAGTCTATAACGCCGGTGGAAAAATAATTCTAATTGGAATATACGAGACCTCGCATGCTAATAATAATCATAAGGTTTAAAATATTTTGACTCTCGGTTTGAGCCTAAAAATTTATTATTATTATTATTGTTCGCGGATTGGATCGTTATACGCACCGTAAAAATTTCGGCGAATCATGATATAAAATCCGATAAGATTGGATCGTTATACGCACCGTAAAAGTTTAGTATGAATCGCTTAGAATTCGAACTTGGGTCTCGAATATCAACAACCGACGCTTTGCCACTTGCTCTAGGGACGGCCAGTTGTTTGCTCATTGCTATTCTTATTACAAGAGTGTACCAATGCATCTCTTCTTGGCCTTGCCTATAGATGCCTCCTGTTAGATGGGTGAGCTGTAATTAAAATATACATTCCTCTTTTTTGGTATACAAATAGCTAATATACACTCCAAATAAAAATGTATAATCTATATCCCATCATTCTAATATATTTACAAAAAATTTAAAATTTTAATATATTTTTAAAAAGGTTGACATGACAAAAGGCCTCGGATGAAGGTGTGTGTACTACACACCATTTTTTGAGGTATATAAATAGCATTGCTAAAAAAAAATAATTAAAAATTTTAGTAAAAAAAAAAATAATAAATGCACTTTTTTTCAAGCAGGATATATCCCTCTTTAATCAAATAATAATAATAATAATAATAATAATAATAGTGTATTTTTAAACCATAAGAAAGCCTATATTGTAGGGCGCATTAGATAGCATTACTCAATAATAATTTTTAGCAATCAAACATCCCTTGCACAAACAGCAAAGGATTTGGTGGTTGGTATTCTAGGTCTCATATTCGAAACTTAATTACTTCACATTTTCAACTAAATTTATTTTTAAATAAAATAAATAAAACACGTAACATATTATTTTTTTCTCAGAAAAAAAAAAACCAGCAAAAAACTCAAGTCAATATGATAGTATAGGCTATATATAAGAATAGATAAGGACGAGGGCTTAGTTGAGTCAATTATTATTATTATTATTAGGAAAAATTACATTTTTGGTCCTCAAACTACGAGCCGGGTGGTTTTTGATTCTCAAATTTTTAATTCGTTACAATTTTTTATTTGAACTTTAATTTCTCAGAGTCAATACGATCAAATGTTACAACCTACTTTTGATGGACTAAATACCGATGCATTATCAATGGATAAGTGATGTAGCTAGTAGTATTTACGATTAATCATGTATCAATAATTACGACGTTATGTTACTTTTACATCAATGATATACTGGACGGCTAAAATATTACGTGTCTCTCATAGTTTGAGGACAAACGTGCAATTTGCTCTTATATATCATTATTATTTTTCAGTAGTTGAATAGATTATAAACAATGCCAAGTTGCACCTCTTCTTGACCGCGTGAATACATAGATAGATGCCTAATATGTTTGTTTCATGTAAAAGCAATGAATCCAAGAGTCAGTTTTATATATATATAGCACTAATTATTAGTCTTATCGCAATTCATTTTTTTTAATACTAAAAATTAAAAAAATTATTTTAATCCTTAGATGGATGGGTTATAATTAAAATTTACGTCTCTTTTTTAAATACACAGATAGCAAGATAGATGTACACTTGAAACAAAAATGCATGATTTATATCATATCATTCTAATATTGATAAAATTATGTAAAACTTTAATTTTTTATTTACTAAAAAATTGACAAGAGGAAAGACTTTGGATGAAGATGTGTATGGTGTACACCACAAAGCTCAAAAATAATAATTAAATAAAAGAATATATTTATTAGATCATAGAGAGCTCATATTATAGGGCATCATTATTTATAATAATATACTCATGTAAAAAGAGACGAGCGTACGTGATTAGTAAGTTGTAATTTTTATGCCCGTAGACTGAAAGAACACTAGAGTGCAGGGACTAATAATAGTAAAGGTACCATCCGTCTCTGATGCAAGTGGTAAAGAATTTGATGATTGGTATCGGAGATCTAAATTCGAATTCTAGTTGATTCGCATTTTCAGCTAAGTTTATTTCTAAATGAAATAAACAAAGCGGGTAGCGTGATACCTATCTCTCAATAAATAATAATAATAATAATAATAATAATAATAGTAAAATTATTCTTTGATGCCGCGTTAATTCTCAGCCGGCAGCTACCCAGCTCTCTGTTCTGAGCTTGCTGGCGCGAGAATGTCGGGAGTAGTAGAGCCGATCATATTAGCAGCGGTGGGATGGGTGGCGTCTCCCCTCGTGGCGAAGCTGCTCAACGAAGGCTACCTCAGCTTAGGCATCAACGCGGAGAAGAAGCTGGAGAAGATGAGGGACACCGTCCTCCCGGTGCTGAAATCGGTGATCGAGAAAGCGGAGGGCAGCCCGCACCGGAGCGAGGTGGAGGGCTGGCTGCAGAGGCTGAAAGACGCTTACGACGGCGCGGAGGACGCGCTGGACCGCCTCACCTACGACCGCCTCAGACGCAAGGCTAAGGCAGCCGCAAGGAGCAGCAGTGGTAAGAGGCCAACAAATCCGGTACGTTCTTCTTCCTCTTTTCACGTACCAAAACGTGTGAAATGGGTGATAAAAGGCTGCCGGGACATGCTGTCGCCTCGAAAGATCAAGCTGAAGGTAAGGCTGAAGAAGCTGAAAAAGATCGCCGGCGAAGCCAAGGACCTCAGCACTTTGTTAGGCGCCCAGCCTGAGACAGCAGACAGCAGGCAGACCTTCTCAGTGCCTCCACCGAGAGTGTTCGGCCGCGACGAAGATCGTGATGAAATCATTCGGCGTTTGAAGATAGAACCTGCAGCAGGCGTACCTATACCTATAATTGCCATAGTCGGTCGCCCGGGGGTCGGGAAGACTACTCTTGCACAGTACGTTTGTAAGCAGTTGAGGAGCGAATTAACTGACGGACAACATTTTGATCCCATCATGTGGGTCTACGCATCTCGCAACTTCAACGCATCCAAAATTATGAAAGACATCATACAACAAGCTTCTATCGCAAGCAAGCCACAAGAAGATCTTGGTGACGCTGTTGTAGCCGTCCGTTCCAATCTCGACGCTGTGGTCGCTGGCAAACTTAGCTCGACTGAAGCGCTACGACTAAAAATGAACGAAAAGCTGAACGGGAAGAAGTTCCTGCTCGTGATAGATGATGTTTGGTGCGACGGAGAAGACCGCAAGAAGAATTGGGATACACTATTCAGATGTTTAAGCGAATGCTGCTGTTTGCGGGGGAGCAAGATTTTGGTTACATCTCAAACGAATGATGCGCCGATAAATAGTACTGTTGCTCCTAACGGTGCTGTTCCTGTAGAATACGTTCGTCATTTGGAAGATTTAGCAAAGAATGACTTCTCAGATCTTTTCATTCACTACGCATTGTGGCAATTCGATTCTCACTTAAGAGAAGATTTCAAAGAGAAATGCAGGACAATCGCGGAGAAGTTGAACAAGGACCCTACGGCGGCCAAGATGGTTGGCGAGACGATCGCTACGAAGCTGGCCAATCTCCTTCGTTCGCAAGGTAATTTGCATGCATATTTGGAAACGATCGCAGACAAGGACTGGTCCGGCGACAAAACCAAAGCGCTGATGTGGAGTTTTCGGCATTTGCCGGCACATCTTCAGCGTTGCTTCTCGTACTGTCGCCTGTATCCTAGAGGCTACAAGTTCAAAGCTTTAGAACTGGTTCAGCTCTGGATGGCGCAAGGTTTTATCAAGCCGGGCGATCCGAATGAGAGGGTGGAGGATGCAGGCGACGGTTACCTGAATGATTTGGTGTCCAGATTCTACATTCAGCGTCATAACAGATTCCGCCGCTCCTCTGGGACAGGTAAGCTTGTCTGCTACTACACGTTGCATGAATTGCTGTATGATCTAGCAGAAAAGGTTACTCGCAGTGATTGTGTTAGAATAGAAGGTAATCGTCGGAGCCAGATCCCATCGACTATTCGCCATCTGTGCATACCGGCTGACAAACTGAATGAGGAGGAGGAGGAAATTTGCAAACTGAAGAAACTTCGCACCCTAATCGTCACGAAAGGAGAAAACGTCGTCTCAGACAAAAATGTTGCGACCGGCATCTTCAAGAGCTTAAAAAAGTTGCGCGTGCTGCTGGTTTCGGGATTAAATTTAGAAAATTTGACAAAGTTTATAAGTGAAATGAAGCACCTTCGCATCCTGCAAGTTTCAGGTGCTGGCGAGTTCGTGTTGCTGGAGTCGGTGTCCACTCTGTATCAGCTACATGTGTTGGAAGTAGAAAACGTTAGCTCGCTTCCTGCACGCCTTAATGACTTGGTCGGCTTGCGGTATCTACGGCCTTCTGGCATAGCCGAGATAGGCAAGTTAACTTCCTTGCAAGGCCTAGAGAATTTTCAGGTGAGAAATGAAAAAGGATATGAGCTGGAGCAACTAAAGAACTTGAACGAACTTCGAGGACGCCTGCGCATTGATAATCTTGAGAATGTTGAGAGCAAGGAGAGCGCCATTGCCGCCGATTTGAAAGAAAAGAAGCATCTTGATTCGCTCCAATTGGTATGGCACGACGGTGAGGACAATGTAAATTCTACTTTGGATGCTGAAATTCTTGAGAGTCTCCAATTGCCTCCCAATCTTACCAGCCTTCATCTAGATGGGTATCGAGGACCGTCGTGGCCCGAAAATCAAACATCCAACATTCAAGAACTTGCGCTGAGGAGGTGTGGAATGCTTGAAGAGCTCCCACCTATGGACCAGCTTTACCCTTATTGCAGATCACTCGAGCTTTGGCATATTACTAGACTTGAAGCATTACACACCCTTCCTCCGAGACTTCAAGAATTCACAATATTTCGCGCGCCATTTCTCACCTTCGTAACAAATGAAGACCTGCAGTTGAGCCAAGATGACAAGAGATGCATAAGAGAGGTCATGAGGAACAGGACGCAGGAATGGTTCCAACACCAACGTAAAGAAGACTTAGTCCACAACGAAAGAGAAATGAGGAATTTCATAGCCGGGATGAATGGCCGAGAGCATAGCAACATTGTGCCTGCCGCCGATGCGGATATTGCTGCTGTGTGGGAGAGATGGTTGGAGACGCATGAGCAAAAAACAGAATTAATTTACAGCAGACAAAATGAGGCCAAATTGCTTTTGCCCTCTACCATTACTAGGCTCCGGCTCCAGGGATGCAACATTACCAACCACGCATTGTCGGTATGCCTACAACAAAACCTCCCCTCCCTTACGCGGCTGTTGTTAGTAGATCTCAAAATGATAACCCGTCTACCGTCTGCGGACGTCCTTGCCAACTTAAAATCACTCCAAACTTTAGCTCTGAGCAACTGCTGGGCTCTCACTTCGCTGGGTGGTATAAGATCCCTCCGCCGTCTCGGAAATCTCCTTCTAAACGGATGCCCCTGCTTGGACATTGAAAATGCTGTGCTGCCATCCTCGTTGCAGTATATCCATTTTGAGTATTGTGCAGATGTAGATGCAATCCTAGCCAATGCGAATTTGCCACGTCTATCTCGTCTTACGATTACTCGATGTCGTACACGAGCGGCATCGTTACAGTTTCGCAACCTCCGATCTCTCCACTCCTTGAGTATCCTGGATTGTTCTGGCGTCTCATTCTCGGTGGATTTGCAGGAACTGCACTCTCTAGAATATCTCATTCTGCAGAACTGCTCAAATCTGCAGGCAGTGGTGAATTTGCCCAGGTCACTCAAAAGTTTAGGAATACGCGGATGTCCGATTTTAGAGGCGCAATCCATAAACATCGACCCCCGTTCGCGCATCCGTATGCTTGGCGGCATCCCTGTAGAAGACAACTTCGAAACATGCTCTGTAATGTAGAAAAAGAGGTACGTATCGCCTTCCTGTTCTTACAAATCGGCAAACTTTGAATTCCTGATCTTTCTGTTCTTTTCTTTCTCCTCAGTAGTGCCGAAGTTAATCACAGTCTCTTGATGAATCAGCAAAAATTTTGAAGTACTTCAAACTCTTCTACACCTTGCATGTGTGTTTTGAGATTAGAATTAAGATGATGAACTGACCGAGTTTTAGATTGATATGCTTTATAATCACTCGTCTATCTACCGACTAGTATGTGGATGCATTCGCTTCCGTACTCATCATGCACTTCTATGTAAGTTGCTCTTTCAAGTTTTCTTCTTTCAGGCCATCAAATATAGAATCTGTATTAAAGTGCTAGCGTATAATTTGGTTCTAGGATTGGGGTTTATATTGAAGGTGTTATTGTTAAATATAAAATTATTTAAACACCGTTCTCTTATGGCTTAAGCTTTTAGAGTACAACGATTGTTTCACATAATATCAGAGCAGAAGATTCTGAGTTCGAGTCACGCCAGGCTCTAGCATATTAATTTCCTCCCATTTAATTTAAGCCCACGTTATGGGCCGACTAAAAAGTCTCGAGCCCAAACGTGAGGGAGAGTGTTAAATATAAAAATATTTAAAGATCGTTCTTTGATAGCTTAAGCTTTTAGAGTATAACGGTTGTTTCACAGTTACGATACATTAATACTACAGTTGTATTCTCTAATCGCTGTCCTTCTCAAATCTTAATGCTAAATCAACATGGTTCAGATGCATTCAAAAGTGTGGTCAAAAAGTATTTTATATCAGTTTTCTTACAGTAATTTTCTATGAATTCCAAAATTCAAAGGACAAGATTCATGCATGATTTTGCAATTCAAATTGTATCATTCTAATGTATTTGAACGTTACGTATCACTTTATTTCTCATTGTGCTCACTTATTAGTGTTCTAATTTTATGTCTGCTTCACCATCTTTCTGCAGGTAATTGATGATGGGCTTTTTTTAGCTTCTGAAGATTGGGGGAAAAAAAAAATTTATTAATGGGTATGTATGTTGCTATTGTGTGGATTGTTAATTGTTGTCAAAGAGTTGGTTTGGCCATCCAAAAGAAAAAAAGAAAAAAAAATAAGCAAAAAAAAAAAAACAAAATGAAAACATTAAAAAAAAAATTGTTAATGGGTATGCTATTCTATATATATATATTGCTATTGTGTGGATTGTTAAATGGTGTTGTGAGAAAGGGACGTGCTCCGTGTGCGCGCATTGTGGTCATTAAAATGTACTATGTTTTCATCTTTTTTCTGTCTTAATGTATTATTATTATTATGTTTTCTACAGTGTAAACTAAAGATCTTGTAAACCTGAAATTTATGTGATGTTTGTATGTGAATTTGGGTGTTTTAATTTTGTCCTTGTAGTACAACTACACTATATTTATGTTGTTACTGTTATTTTTACATTTTCATAGTATTATTGTGTAATAAAGTAAACCTTGATCAAGGGAAATGCCGCAATTTATATATTTTGATTTTTGAGTATTGCCACAGATACTACTTTTAAAGATCTTTATTAAAAAACATTAATAATGTATGTGCATTTTAGCCTTGTGACACATAAATTTTACAATTATAGACTTATGTACCAGTACACTGTGTGCTGCATGCAAATTAATTTGTACAGTACAAACTAACAAATGATGAGGTATATGAAGTACTCTATATTATGAAATTAAGGCCTTCTACACAAAAATTTAACAGCAATAGAAATTTAATCAGCTTTTATATTTGTGTAAAATTTTATTGGTTGCTATTAATTCGATAGTTAAAATTGGTATATGTGACATGTCAGAATTTTGCAGAAGCTAATAGTAATTGACATAACTTTATAGCTCATCATATATATATATATATTAATTTTTCGATAGTTCACACACAAACGGAAAGATCTGTCTTTTTTTTTAACAAACAAAACTGACGCTCTCTAAGACAATACATTCGGTCTGATGAAATCTTTGTCCAACAGATATATATATAATATATATATATATAATATATATTATATATATATATATATATATATATATAATAATTATGCGCTAATAGCTATCATAGTAGCGCAACCCTTTGTATATTGAGTTTTTTTCAGCCGTATATTAAAGGATATCGGTGAGGAATATAGTGGCCCCGGTAAATTGATAGTGTCACCTAGGGTCGAGTGGCTGGTGTGTTTAATAGTAAACTACACGGTGAGAATTGACAAAGGTAGATCTACCACGGTAGAAAACCAATAGTACGCAAGGGCTTGTATATCGATAGATAATACGCCGGCACTCTATAGATATATATAGTATATATATATATATATATATATAATATATAATATATATATATATATATATAATAGTATATATATGATGAGGCTATAAATGTATGTCAATACTAGGGGAGCAAACGGATCCGGATTTGTGACCCGCTCCCGTCCCATCCGTCCCCGACAGGCAGTAAATGGAAGAAAATAAACGGTTCGGGGACAAGTGAAATGTGTAAAGTTTTATGATTCGAGACGGATTCGGAGGAACGGGAGAAATTTTGCCGCCTCCGCCCGAATCCGCCCCGAATCCGCCCGCCATGACCCCCCCGAATCGCGCCGCTCGATCCGCCCCGATATTATTGTATTTTAAAAAACATTCTAAAAATAAATACTTTACAAAAAAAGTTCAAAATACAAATAAGTTATTACTCTCATTTCTAATGTATTTGAAACATTTGAATTTTATTTTGAATTGTGATTGATATTTTTAATTTTTACCATTAATATTATTAAATTATATATATAATATTATTAAAAATTATTAATTTATATTTTACAAAATATTAATAATATTATAATTTTATAAAAAATATTAGTTGACGGGACGGATTCGGGGCGCCGGCGGTAGGCGGGTTACGAGACGGGACGAATTATGAGATGTATTTTTTAATCCGTTACGGATTTAGGGCGGGAGGCGGGGCAGAATTTTGCTAGTCGGGGCGGGAGGCGGGGCGGGTCTTCCGCCCCCAGATCCGTCCCGTTTGCATCCCTATCAATTACTATTAGCTTCCGCAAAATTCTGACATGTCACGTATACCAATCTATACAATCTTACTATTTGGGACTACTATTCTGCCACGTGGCAGCCTCTCATTCCCCCTCCAAAACCAATATTTTAACAGAAATTAATCTGCGCCGTCCATTATTTTTCATCGGACGGCTCCCTTTTCGTGCCCCTTCCATACCCGAAGCGCCGCTCTCTCTCTCTCTCTCTCTATCGCCTCTCTCTCTCTCCCTCTGTCACCGCCTCTCTCTCTCTCACCGCGTCTCTCTCTCTCATTGTCTCTCTCCCTCTGTCACCGCCTCTCTCTCTCTCCCTCTGTCACCGCCTCTCTCTCTCTCCGCGCCTCTCTCTCT
>NW_017890524.1:0-614 GCF_001540865.1 Ananas comosus
TCTGCCCCAAAGCACTCCAATTTGGATGCCTTGGCAGCGAACACATGGTAGCACAACCATGCGATCATCGCCTGATAATCGTACGAATCCGGGTTCCCGGAAGTGTCTATTTCGACACCAGAACCCTCCGTCGCTCACCTATCATCATCGAACCTACAAAATAATGATGGTGACCAGCCAACAAGGCTCAGAGACAAAATACAGAGCAAACAAACACCGTCGAAAAGAATCTGAACCGAAACCGCGTTCTTTCGGCGAATTTCGCCGAAAAACGCACCGAAATCGACCTACCGATTTCCGCGGGAGCTAACGGATCATGGACAATCAGTCCAGAGGTCAAACACACTTACACACACTGCCCACAGTAGCCACACAATACACAATTGCATAAAGACCCTCTAATTACATAAAATCTCATCATTTTATGTAATTTGAGCGATCAAGCGGCTCGTTCACGCAAACCGAGGACTTTCGAAGTCCGCAGAGACACGTACTGACAGGTCTCGACGTACCGGAGTCCGTGCTCACGATCCGGAGCACAGCGGCTCGCTGTGGGAAGCGCGGGAGCAACTCGAAGGTTCAGCGAATAGCGCGCAGTCAGGGAAGATCGCGCC
>NW_017890524.1:639-49358 GCF_001540865.1 Ananas comosus
ATTACAAGAAAATTCGATATCCATAGAATCACATCCAAAATCCACAAACATCAGTTCACATGATAAAATAATGAAAGCTCCACAAATCTAACCACAACACAGATCACCACATTCAACAATATAAAAATCAGCTAAACTGAACCGAATTATATTATAATGACTACTAAAGGCGGGCAAAGAAATACAACCAGGGATGGCGAATCGCTAGTTAGAATACTAGCTTAGAATCTCTCCTCTCGAGCCCAAAATCCAACTCCTCGTCATATCGATCTTGGGGGGGGGGGAATGGGGGTGAGAAACCGAAACCATGGTTTTTTTCAGTGGGTACGACAGAAGCACCACGAAGGCAAGCGTAAATCACGAAACCAAAGTGAGATAGTAAAACAAATAACCAATAGATACTGATATATGAAAACGACTACAGTTAAGCGTACACAGATAAATAGAAGCAATAACAAACCTGCTCTGTAGATAACAATGCAAAGAATGCCTCAAAGTACTGAAATAGAAACTGTACCAATCCTTGCCTGCTGTATTGGTCCGCTAGACTCAAGCGCTGCTGTCACTAACTGCCACGACCTGCATCGCAATCCGCGACCCGAATAGGACGACCTACTCCGGATAAGTACACCTCCGATCGGGGCCAACCGATCCGGTGTCATGAATACCCCCAAGATGCTGTGACTAAGTCAATTGCTGGTATGCTCAAACAAGAACAAAACCCGGCTAAAGCCGCGTGCCATAGTGCGAAGCCAAACAACGAGGAGCGTACAATCCAAAACTGAAATTAGAAGCTAGGGCGTACACGAGCGGAGCGCGAACCTGCGATCAATCCAATCGAAACCACACAAGAGAGTCGATGTGTTGCTGACCAAAGATCCACAGGGATTACTGAATACAAATGCAACCTGCTCTACATGTCTATCAATCACTACCATGCAGTCAACGAAATACGATACGAAACGATTAACCAACAAATGACATGCTAGAGTAAATATACTGGAATAGAGAATAGCGAGAAGGAGGTGAAACGCTCTTACAACTACGCAGCTGCGAAGCACTGACCTGTCAACTGTCGGTCGGAAACGCTGGGGGTACGCTACAGGTCTACCAAGACTAAGAAAGAAGTCCAGCAAGTCAGAATCCAAACCACTAACCCAAAGCAGAGAGACTCACAACAACCCCCCCACACAGGACTATCGTAACGTGTTTCGCCAAAACCGATTTCGTAAATCCGCGGAAAGTCCCGAAACAGCACACCAGGGACGTCGTCGGGACCCACTAAGTGGTCCCGAACTCAGCCAACTCCGTGCCACGATCCACCTTGCCCCAAGCACTCCAATTTGGATGCCTTGGCAGCGAAACACATGGTGACAACATGCGATCATACGCCTGATAAGCGTGACGAATCCGGGTTCCCGGAAAGTGTCTATTTCACACCAGAACCTCCCGTCGCCACTATCATCATCGAACCTACCAAAATAATTGATGGTGACCAGCATCAAGGTCTCAGAGGACCAAAATTACAGAGCAAACAAACAGCGTCGCAAAGAATCTGAATCCGACAACCGCCGTTCTTTCGCGAATTTTCTGACGAAAAACACCGCGAATTCGACCTACGATTTCCCCGGGGTAACGATCATGGACATCAGTCCAGAGGTCAAAACACATTACAACCACTGGCGCACAGTAGCCCACAATACCAATTGCATAAAGACCTCTAATTACATAAATCTCCATCATTTATGTATTTTGAGCGATCAAGCGGCATCTGTTCACGGCAAACGAGGAATTTCGCGAAGTCCGCGAAGACACGTACTGACAGGGTCTCTGACGTACCGGAGGTCCATGCTCATGATCCGGAGCCAGCGGCTCGCTGTGGTTGAATCAGCGGGAGCAACTCGACAGGTCACGCGAAATAGCGACGCAGATCCAGCGGAATGATGCGCGCCAAATCAGAAACTAAGCACGACACTTCTTGATCCAAGGAGAAGGTGAGCCATATGTGATCCAAGCATTGTAGAGCAGGTCACCGTGCTCACCTCCGGACAGCATCGGAACAGTCTCGGATCGCGAAACGGAAAAACAAGCACAAACCCTAGAACAGTGGCCAAAAAGCTGAAACGGAGCGTCATAGCCACAAGCGGAACAAGGGCCTTTCCCGATAGAAACCAAGGTGAGCACGATGATACAACTTGCCAGGATCATTGTGCTCGCTTCACCGTAGAGGTCGGGAGGCATCGAAAGCCCAGAACACACAACCCCCCAAACAAAGTCCTATTTCGGTGTAGGCCGGAGCAACTTGCTCCGCCCGGCTATCCGGCGGCGTACAAGCAAAAAGGCGCGCGCGCGCAGGGCCAGGCGGGTGCGGGGGAGGTGAGGAACACCGTGCCTCACTCGGTTGGCCGACGAGAAGCGGCGCGGCGTCGGCGAGGCAACCCGAGCAGCGCAGAGTAGAAGCGATCGGTCGCCGGGGTTATCTCCGGCCACGACGGCAGCGGGGAGGTCGGGGACGTCAGCGGCGGGTCCCTAGAGCCAGAGGAGAGAGGAGGAGGCAGCCTCGAGCGGCGGTGGCGCGGAAGAAGACCGCAAACAAGAATCAACCTGGGCTTGGCTGGGGCGGCCGCGGCTGGCCGAGGCGGCGACGCGGCGTCGTCGGGGCGGCGGCGACGCGGGAAGGGGCGCCCCGGGCACGGAGGAGTCGATAGGAGGTGATTCTAAGGCAAATGGTTGGCGGCGCGCTGGCGGCTGTGGCAACCCGGCTCGGCCAGGCTCGGCCTGGGTTGCAGCAGACCGCAGGAGCAGCAGCGGCGGCACCCGGCGATGGCGGCGGTCGGCGGGGGAGGTCGCAGGAGCACGGTGCGATCCCGGGGGAGGGTCTGCAGGAGGCGCAGCCCCGGGCCTTCACACAACCCGAGAGGAGAGAGGGAAAGAGAAAGATATGGAGAAAGATGGAAAGTGGGTGGAGAGGAGAGCTCCGGCAGCCGGCGGCGTGCTCAGGTGGCCGGGGCACGCGCAGGGGGAGTAGGGGAATGTGGGGGAGGCGGCTAGGGGGCTAGGGCAAGGCTAGGTTAGGGTTACATGGCTCCAAACCCTAGAAAACAACTATATATAGGGTGCAACTAAGCGAGAAAGCCCCTCAAACATTAGAATTTCAATCCGAGTCCCTCACAGTACGACTAAAACGCATGAACGCCCCTCCACGTGCGATCTCACGCGAAACGGTACATAAAATTTCGTGACTTTTGCGAAAATACCGTTTTGCTAACACCGACCTCTCCTCGATCAACGCGCGATCTCCGCAGATCCGTCCGTCAGATTCGCGAACGGATCACACCAGTGCGATCAGCACGACAGAGACAACAAAGCTCAATTTCGTTTCGTCTCGATCGACCACGGATTCACGACAAAATCCAACCTTTCATTCCAATCGAAAGAAACACACAAAAATACATATAAAACATGTATTTTTGGATTTTCTCGAAATCCGTGCGTCAAACTCAAAATTCGTCAACGCCATTGGTTCCAGAACAGCTGACCCGGTCGAAACGAGCTATTGGACTGCTTTGAACAAAGTCCGGTACGAGCCAGAAGCCAACTTCTCACCGCGGCTTCTCCGGAAAATCGAGTTACTATTCACTTTAAGTGAAACTTGGAAATCGCGTAGAATTTCCGTTTTAACTCGTTTTTGCCCGAAACTTGACGAGTGCTTTTATAATTAAACTACACACAAAAACATCGTCAACTGAGAGTTTAGCTACACTGCAAAAATCTCAGTCCTTACAACCTGCCACAAATACAAAATTCCTCTGTCCACTCCGACAGAGTCTCCTTTGTATTTGCACGGCGTACCAACAACATCTGGATCTCAACCACAACCTACATTTACCGATCAACAACCAATTCATGCCGTGCATATCCATACAGCTAGCGATCCTTAAAGATGATGCATGCCTCTAAACACTCCTTAGGCGCTGGATGATGCAATGCATAATACAACAAACATCCTATTTAAAAGTGTTTCCCACCCGGAAGCTTTGTTTTTAAATTCTATTTCAATCATTTAAAAAATCATTCGAAAACCTTTTTAAAAAGTCTGTGATGGGTTTATAAGAGACTTAGACACTAGTAATAATAACTGGGCTTAAGCATTTTGGGCCGGTGGTTCGGTCCAACGAGTTATTGTTGCTAGTGGGCTGGGTCGTTACATTTGGTATCAGAGCCGATTCACCAGCTGGACATGTGTGGCGAGTCTCGGCTGAGCCAGGGTCTGGATGACGGGCTAGCGAGACGTGTCTCACATCGCCTGGTGATCATGGGCTGTGTGGGCTGTTTGTGTGATTGGACTGACAAGAACGTCAGGGCCTTAACGGGGGGAGTCTGTGATGGATTTATAAGAGACTTAGACACCAGTAATAATAACTGGGCTTAAGCATTTTGGGCCGGTGGTTGGGTCTAACGAGTTATTGTTGCTAGTGGGCTGGGTCGTTACAGCTCATGATGAATGCAAGATCACAATTCCATCGGTCAATCTCTTGGCTAACCCGTAGGTTTTGCCCTCAACAAACCCACCAACTCAAATCCCTACTATCGGGGAGATACTCGCTACGACCCGACGAGACCGTCATCTGGGGAGATACTCGCTACGACCCAGTGATGACTACTCCGGAGCTCATCGCTCGAGGGGGTGCGACCGCCCTCAAGCCAAGACTTATAGGTGAGTATGATTAATCCTTAACTTTAAGGATTCCAAATTCAATCCAATCCTCACTATGAGGATGCAATGCTCATATGACCCTTAACTGTAAGGTTGTTATGTCATAATGCCAACAATCTCTCTTTACTTGCATTCTTTAACTTTCATGATGCCACACACACTAAGTATTCTTTAACTCATTTTCATGCATTCATTGTTCTCATTAATGCCACACTAACTGTTAAACTCTAGCATTCAAAACTCATTGATGCCACTCTATATGTTTACTAATGTCACACAATCCATATGTAATAATGTCATTTTGTTCTTTACCTCATCTAGGTCTTTGTCACCATTCATGCATAGATAGGGTTTTCACTTTGTTTTACATTCTCATATGCATCTTTATACTACAAGCATGCAAATAATATATATCAATCAACCCTATAATGCATGAAAATACTATAGATACATATGCTCAAAAATGACACTTTAGACATAAAAGAAAATTCAATGATTTCGGAAGGCACCACCGACCTTGTATGGTTGTAAAGATGCTATGGTTCAAATCTCGTTATTTTTGAGCGCCTATTCTCTCATCTGCGGCAAAACGAAGCCAAATTAGGCTTTTTTCCCAATATCATTATGTAGACTCGTCGGATAGGCGAACCGAGTCCATAAACGATTTAGAAATATTCCCAATTTGATTTCTATAAGGTCAATTTGTCTTTAAACCAACCCAGGACAAAAGCTCCAATTTTGGTGCCCTAACAATGTTATTTGCCCAATACACCGTTTTGATCTCTAAAACAAGCAAAAGCAAGCTTGTTCAACCTCTAGGAACTCATCTAGAACCATTTCTAGGTCATTCAAACTATTCCTAGGGCATATAAACCGAACCTTAGAAATCCACCATGAGAGCACATGAAGAAAACATCGTTTTCATGCCCTCTATAAGGTTTCTATACATGTAAGAAGATCAAAACCAAAGATCTAGGGCATAAAACCAAGCCCTAACCTTAATCTTACAAGAAACCTCACCTTAGCCCAAAAGCTCTCCAAGGTCTTCCTTGTAGTTGAGCTCCCAAGCCTCCAAAAGTCCAAATCTCTTCCTAATCCTCCTCTTAATCTCCTTCTAATCCACCTTGGGAGAGTTCTCTAGAGAGAGAAAGAGAGAAATGAGAGAGGAGAAGGGTGTTCTCAGCTGGGAACAAAAGAGAGGTGTTGGGGTTTTCTTATAGGTTGCTACATTTGCAAATAAACCCACCATTTCTTCATATTTGCAGCAGACCAACCCCTGCTGTGAGGCGCATTGAGTACCGGTATGCCCCAAATAGTCACCGGTTAACAGGTTACGCAGAGGCTAACCCGAGAGCTGTTGTTCTCGGGTAGCAGTCTCGTACCGGTACTGTTTAGATTTGTCACCGGTTAACAGCACACCAGAGGCCAAACTCGAGAGCAAGTCTGCTCTCGGTTTTTGCAGTGTACCGGTGACACCCCTGGCTGTAACCAATTCATAATGCTCCAGACCTAAAACTCGCATTGTTTCAACTCCAATTCGCGTCGAGCAATGCTAAAACCCTTCTAACTCACTTGGAACTTAACTTTAACCCTTCCAACATTGTTGGATTAATGTTAAATGGATCTTGTCCAACTATTTTTTTCGTACACTTTAGTTAATTTGACTAAAGTTCGATATTCTCTACCGAGTTTTAGTATATTACATGACGAAAAGAGAAAAATTAAATCACAAGATATTAAATTGATGCACTTTAAATCACAGGATAGTAAAATCAGAAAGTGCGAAACCACAAGAACGGTATTTGAAGTTTACCCTATTTTTTATACTCCATGGGCTAAAAATTTTTGTGCTAGGCAATCCAATTGCTCATTAGTGGCATAAATTTAGGATTTCTATCCTTCAATATTGTCAAGTACAAGTATGAGGGGTATATAAATAAAAATCTCTTAAATATGTAAGGTGAGACCTACCATTCTGAAATAACACTTTGCACTTTTTTTTTTTTTTCAGACTCTCCTTTTTTGATATTTTGAAATTGAATTATTTTAGCAAAATAAATTTATAATTTTGATAAATGTATGAATGATTATATTAAAATATAATAATTTTAATTACTTTTTTAGAAAATTAAGCGAGAATAATTAATTTTAATAACTAATTGATCTAATAAAAAGTTTAACTATACTAGATATAAAATCTCAAAGGAAAAAAAAAAGTCAGAAGTTGAACGGGGTATTTTGGAATAAACTATATATTGTTGAAGGGATTCCATAAATTTTTACAAAATAATTATTATTTGAAAAGTAGGTTTTGTTTTTGTTTTTGTTTTTCTTTTTCTTTGGCTACAATACATTTAAAAATTGGTACGGGTCAAAAATATTGCGACACTTTTTTTTCCCTCTGTATAGCGACACTTTTAAATATCGGTATAAGTCAAAAATAGTGCTATTGGCTAAATTACCGACACTTCACTATAGCAAATTCATGATTTAGCGGCATTTACTCCGCAGCATTTATTGAAATAACGTTAATTAATATATTTAACAGCATTACTTGATAAGTGTCGCTAGATTTAATAATTTAGCAGCAAGTTACTATTAATTTTGCAAAATACGATAAATTAGCAGCAAAAACTAGTAAATGCCACTGAAGTTTTCAACATTTTATAAAAATAACACTAAATGTAATAAAGTAGTAGCACTTATTGCTAAATGCAGCGATATTTGCTAGCAACATTTATTTAAATTATGCTAATAATATATTTAACAGCATTACTTGATAATTGCCGCTAGATTTAATTATTTAGCAGTAATTTATTATTAATATTACAAAATATGATAAATTAGCAACGTAAATTAGTGAATGCCACTAAATGTAATAAACTAGCAGCATTTGTTGCTAAATATCGTTACTAATCAAATATAATTATTAATATATTCCTTTTTACTTAAAGTTAAAAATTTTAAAATTAAAGTTTAAAGTTCGAAACTTATAATTTTAAAAATTAAACTTATAATTTAAAATTTAAAATTTTAAAATTTTAAAATTTATATATTAAATTCTAAACTCTAAAATTTTTAATTTTTAAATTTTTAAATCTATTTTAAATTTCAAATTTCAACACTATAATTTTAAAATTAATATATATATATATATATATATTATATATATATATATATAATATATGTGTGTGTGTGTGTGGTTTGTGGTGTGTGTTGTGTGTGTTTGAGATCCTTGTTTCCTGTTTTTATACGGCTCTTTTGGATATTAGTTATACATGCCAAAAAAAACCATTAACTGCTAAAACAAAAATACTTATAAACATTGACCCTATATTTATGACTCTAGTACACTTGTTGGATAATGAATTATGATTATGGACAGCTTGGGTTTGTGTATTATTGATTGTAGGGTAATTGTCATGCCCCGGATTACTACGTTTTTCGGCTCCAAAACAGATCTCGTTTACATAGGATTTTCGTGTATACGAAGCGATAGCCGTACTGTATACAGATAAGAGTTTACAACAAAAGTTCTATAGAGCTGCTAAAACTGAAACATATATATATACATATACATATATATATACAATTACATATATACATATAACATATATATACATATAATATACATATACATATACATTACATATACATATATTTACATATACATATATATATATATATATATATATAGAATTAGGGCTGAATACTATTTAATAGTAAAACGCTCTTTTGCTATCAATTGTTTTAACCCTTTGATGAAAAATGTTAGGGTCAGGGATGATACTATCGCGTTAGAGTCGAGTGGTCCCCCTAGGGTTGAGTGGTCCCCACTTGGTTTAGTATTTAATCCAATGGTTCCCTTTTTAGTTTAAAGCATAGCGGAAAAGCGTCTGATATTTTTTTTTTAACAATGTAATGACCCAGCCCCCCTAGCAACAATAACTCGTTGGGCCCAACAACGGCCCAAAATCTAAGCCAGTTATTATTACTAGTGTCTAATCTCTTATAAAACCCAATGACAACCTTATTCCCATCCGATTGTGGGACTATTGGGGTGTCACAGACTACCCCGTTAAGGCCCTTGACGTCCTCGTCAGTCCATACACACACACAGCCCAAGATCACAGGCGATGTGAGACTCGTCTCGCTAGCCCGTCATCCAGACTTTGGCTCAGCGAGACTCGCCACACATGTCCAGCTGCGGTGAACCTGGCTCTGATACCAAATGTAACGGACCCAGCCCACTAGCAACAATAACTCGTTGGGCCCAACAACCGGCCCAAAATGCTTAAGCCCAGTTATTATTACTAGTGTCTAAGTCTCTTATAAACCCAATGACAACCCCATTCCCATCCGATGTGGGACTATTGGGGTGTCACAAAACCACTGTATGTACATGGCACAACCAAAACTGTCTCAAATAGGGGAACTACACTAGTATGGTGATCGGGTAGATAGGGATCTAACTCGCAACTCCCTTACCTCGATCAAAAACAACAGCAACAGCAGCAGCAGTCGAAGGCTCTACAAAAAAATTTGACAACAATGGGTGTGAGACCTACTACTAAAACAGAGTAGTCCTCAGTGGGTACCGTCACCGACCCCAACGGTCTACCCACTAAGTCTACAATATGGGTAATAAATTAATAGGTAAAAAAGCTGGAAGAAACTCTACAGCTAAATGCCACTATACTATCGTCATCCAAACCATGCTCTCTGAAAACATATGAAATGCATCACTAGCTATCAATCAGCCACAACTAACCCAATCTCAAAGGACCGCCAACTGGCCAGTCCAGCCTGTACCCAAACTACACCGCACACCACCCATAGGGGTGGCCGGTCCAAAAAAATTGCCAAAATAGGACTGCTGCGACATCAACGCAAGAAAAGCTTCATTCTGGAGCGGCACTCGTGGGAGCGACCCAACCAAGTATGCAAGCGTGTCTCTATCGAGCTCAATCAGGCTCACACAGGCTATAGTCAATACAAATGGGTCAAACTGGTCTAACAATCAAGGCTCACGTGCCCTCGGCACAATCTGATATAAGATGTAAGAATTTGGGTCCACTGTCAGCCATGACAGTACCCGACAGTACAAAACAGTCTAACTCTACTGTACAAACGAGCTCGGCCCCTCAGCACTAGTGTAATCTCAACCTACAGTAGTCTAAGTATCCACGACGCACTAACAGCAATGATACAAAAGGAAAATCAACTCCTGAAGTTAAATCTGTTAACTTTTTGAAAAATGACAAGTGTAGGTTTAATAGGTTTTCTCCTAAGTCAAATTCCAGTTCAGCAAATAATAATCATTATAAATTACTAAGCATGCTCCAAAACTTAGATTTCATCTATAACATGCAAATTTATAGTTTGAGCTATAAACGGGATAGTTATATGTAAACTACACATGCTGGGATTTCATATATTTAGAAGGCACTCCGAAGGCTTCGGACAACGTCAACCCACCTCAAACGCTAGTCCAACGTTGGCTAGAAGTCGATAGGAGAAGCCCCGCACCGGATCAGCCTCAAACGGAAACAAACCAAGGTGCCAGAACAATCCTCCAAAGAAAAGAAGAATAAAAATAAGATCGATTCTCCAATTAACATAGAACTTGGGAATAAAATCTAGAGAGGGAAAGAGGAGAAGCCTACCTATTTCTCCAAGCTCCAACACAGACAATTCCTACTCGGGTCGGTTGGGGATTTAAGAGGAAAACCATGGCTGCAAAATTACCAAAAACTCTTTTACCAACTCAAACTACCGCATTGAGTACCAGTACTCGGTTGAGGTACCAGTACCCAACACTTAGACAACTAAAATCCGAGCGCTAGACAGCTGGGTTTAATACAGTGTACCGGTACTAGCCCGATGCAGTACTGGTACCCAGTCCCAGTACCGATACTCCACTTAGGCACCGATACTCAACACTCAAAACCTGCAATTTGCATATTTCAGTATCAGAACTCCAATCTCACACTCCGCTGAGTCCGTTTTTCCATCCATTTTGCGCCAAACAACTCCAACTCGTCCTGACACTCTACAGATGTGTCGACAAGCCACAATTACTGCAATCATTCCAACCGCTAAAACCCCAGGGACACTACATTCTCCTCCACTACAAAAAGTTTCGTCCTCGAAACTTAAACTCATACCTCAACACGGTGCCTCAAATAGGTAGGGGTAAGATGCCTGCATCACAGCCTCCGGCTTCCAAGTCGTCTCACGCTCCTCATGATTACTCCACTGCACTTTCACATACGGTATGACCCATTGCGCAATTCTTTCATCTCGTGAGTAAGAATCCGCACAGGTCGCTTCTCGTACCTCAACCTCTCGCCCAACTCAAGTGGAGTAAAGTCAATCACGTGTGAGGGATCAAAGATATATCTCCTCAAAGCCGAGACATGAAGCACATCGTGAATACCGGCAGGTCACGGTGGTAGTGCAATCCTGTAAGCCATGGCCCGACTGGCTCCACAACCTCGAAAGGGCCAATGAATCGTGAACTAAGCTTTTCACGAACTCCAAATCTGCAAATCCCTTTGGATGGCGAGACTTTCAGGAAAACATAGTCACCAACCTAAAACTCCAAGTCTCGTCTCCTCGTATTAGCATAGCTCCTCTGTCGACTCTAGGCGGTCTCAAGATGTTGTCGCACAACTCTGACCTTTTCCTCTGCTTCCAACAGAATGTCAGGGCCCAAAGTCTTCCTCTTACCCACATCACTCCAATGTAGGGATGATCGACACTTGCGTCCATACAATGCTTCAAATGGTGTCATTCGAATGCTCGCTTGATAGCTGTTGTTATACGCAAACTCAACTAATCTCAAGAATCGATGCCACCCATCTCCAAAATTCAGGACACAAGCTCTCAACATGTCCTCTAGAGTCCGAATGGTCCGTTCCAACTGGCCATCTATCTGTGGATTAAATGTCGTACTGAAGTGAAACTGTGTACCCAAAGCCGTCTGAAGGCTCCTCCAGAAATGCGAGACGAACCTCGGGTTTCTTTCTGATACAATCGAGATAGGTACTCCATGTAACCTCACTACCTCATTCAATACAACCGAGCAAGTCACTTCCTGGACCAAGTGGTCTGCACCGGAAGAAAGTAAGCAGACTTGGTCAGTCTATCCACTAACAGCCATATAGCATCAAAACCACCCTACATCCTGGGTAAACCCACGACAAAATCCATGATAATCTGATCCCACTTCCACTCTGGCACTAGAAGATTCTAAAGCTTGCCAGCAGGTATACGATGCTCCGCCTTCACCTGTTGGCAAGTCAGACACTGAGCCACATATTTTCCAATGTCTTTTTTCATCCCATACTACCAGAAGTGTGCATTCAAATCCTTATACATTTTAGTTCCATCAGGGTGAACCGTATAAGGTACAAAATGAGCCTCTCTCAAAATCTTCTATCGGATCTCTAAATCCATAGACACGCACAGTCGGTCCTTGTACTGCAGTACTTCCGAACTGTCAACGGTAAAGTCCCCTCTCTGTCCATTCGCAATCATTTCTCGAATCCCTATCAAATGAGGGTCCACACTCTGTTTCTTCTAGATCCTATCCAACAGAGTGTGTTGCAAGACCAAAGACATTAGTCTCACAGTGGCCCCAGTGGACACCACCTCGAGTCCAAATCGCTGCAACTCCTCAACTAAAGGCCTCTGCAAAGTGATCATCATACTGAGGCTTTGCACTAACTTCCTGCTCAACGCATCTGCTACCACATTCTCCTTGCTGGGGTGATACCGAATGCTAATATCATAATCCTTCAACAACTCCAACCACCGGCGCTGCCTCATGTTCAATTCCTTCTGGGAGAATAAATACTTGAGACTTTTGTGGTCGGTGAAAATCCCGCAGTGCTCACCATACAGGTAATGCCGCCACAACTTTCAGTGCAAACACCACAGCGGCAAACTCTAAGTTATGCGTAGGATAATTCTTTTCATAATCCTTTAACTGCCGCGAAGAATAAATAATTATCCTACCATGCTGCATCAGTACACAACCAAAACCACTGTGTGGCGTGTCACTGTAGATCATAAATCCTTCCCCCATAAATGGAAGAGCAAGAATAGGAGGCGAATCAGCCTCTATCAACCTCTGCTTCAACTCATCAAAACTCCTTTGGCAGTCTTCACTCCAGATAAACTTAATTCCTTTACGATCAATCGATGAGGGGCGTGGAAAGCTTTGCAAAGCGTTCCACAAATCGACGATAATATCCAGCCAAACCAAGAAAACTCCTCACCTCAGTAATCGTCGTCGGTCTGGGCCAATCGCAAATCACATCAATCTTCTTCTGGTCAACTGCCACTCCAACTGCTGAAATCACATAGCCCAAGATAGAAACTTTCCGAAGCCAAAACTCGCACTTCTTGATCTTGGCATACAACTTCTTTTCTCTCAGAAGTTGCAATACAATTCTCAAGTGCTCCTCGTGCTCTGTGTCACTCCGGGAGTAAATCAGAATATCATCAATAAATACCACCGCAAATCTATCCAAGAACGGCTTAAATACCCGATTCATTAAATCCATAAAAGCGGTAGGGGCATTCGTCAATCCAAAAGGTATCACTGTGAACTCATAATGCCTGTACCTTGTCGGAAAAGCCGTCTTGGGGATATCCTCGGCCCTCACCTTCAGCTGGTGGTAATCTGACTGCAGATCAATCTTCGAAAAGACACAAGATCCTTACAGCTGATCAAATAGATCATCAATGCGCGACAAAGGATACTTGCTCTTGATGGTCACTTTATTCAACTCTCAGTAATCCACACAAAGTCTAAGTGAACCATCCTTCTTCTTCACGAATAACACCGGCGCTCTCCAAGGTGATACACTGGGTCTTACATATCCCTTGTCCATCAGATCCTGAATTTGCGCTTTAAGCTCTCTCATCTCCGTCGGTGTCATTCGATAAGGTACCTTTGAGATGGGCGCAGTTTTTGAAACTGCGTCAATCACAAACTCAACCTTCCTGTCTGGCAGCATACATGTCAACTCAGGGGGAAAGACATCCGTGAACTGCAGGAATATCCCTGAGTCCCGATGCCGCCGTAGGCACCTCTACAACAGTCGCTAGAAAAGCAACGCATCATCGACTCATCATCTGTCTAGCTCTTGTTGAAGAAATCCAGGTAGCGAACAGCGTACTCCTGCAGCCTCTGTAAATGAACTCCTCCAGAGCTGGCTCGCGGAACGTCACTATCCTAGCCGCACAGTCAATCATCGCGTAGTATCGAGTCAGCCAATCCATACCGAGCACTACATCAAAATCCTGTAACTACCGCAAGACCAGCAAGTGTGAAGGCATAATTCAAGGTCCCAACTGCACTGGACAAGCCCAACAGCACTCCGCCACTCTGCGCCTGCTGTCGCCGCTCTGCCTGTCGCGGCACTGAAGCCCTATTTGCCTAGCTATAAATCGGTGGTGCTCCAAATGCTTGCTGGGCACCGAAGGGGCCAACGCCATCGAAGGTGCCGAAGATGATACTCGAGGACAAGTTGCCCGTAGGTGTCCTGGCTAGCCACATCCAAAACAATGACGTGTCCTGGCTAGCCACATCCAAAACAATGACCCTCTCGCTGCTAGCACTGTCGAGGCCAATGTGGTCCCGCACAAATAATGCATTGTGGAGTCCTCTACTGCTATCGCTGCTAACGGAATCCACTAGACCGCTGTCACCCCGAAGACCCACGACCCTGAGAGCGTGATTGTTTAGGCCTCAGCGGACGTCTATCACTGGTCTGTCCCTCGTCGTCCGAAACTGGGCGCTTTCTGTCCTGACCCTGTTCCGTCACTGTCGCCCACTCACTGACCGATGTAGCTCCTCGCTCGACCCACAGTGCCTGCTCGATCGACGCATCTAAGGTCTGTAACCTCTGCGCCTGTACCAATACAAAGATCTCCGGCCTCAATCCTCTCTAATACAGATAAACCTTATGAGCTTCATCCCGGGCTGCAAAAAGGCACACAGTTCAGAAGTCTGGTAAATTCTCGAGTATACTCCTGCACTGACTGATCCCCTTGCTGCAGATTCTTCAGATCCTCCTCGAGTTTCTGCTTTACACTACTTAGGAAATAGTCCCCGTACAGCATCCCACGAAACTTATTCCATCTCACCTGTAGTGCATCCAAAGATTTATTCCACCGCATTCTCCTCCACCAAGCATGTGCGTCTCCTGCCAAACAGTGGACTGCCAGATGGACCTGCTCACGCTCCGGTATAAAAAGATTCTCAAACAACTTTTCCATCGCACTCACCTATGCCTTTACAACCCAGGGCTCGGTGCGACTACCATCAAAGTGATGCGGATCAAATTGTCAAAAATGAGCTATCCTCTCGGTCATCTGCTACTGCTCGGCCTCTGTCATCTGCCCAACTGCCCGCGGTGCCTCTCCAGTAAGTGCAGCTGGTGTTGTGGGGGCTGTCACTGGTAGGGGTGCAGCTCCGGCTGGTGCATCTACTGGGGTAGTCGAGGGTGGCGCCTGTGGCTCCAACGTTCTAGGTGCTGTTCTCAGCGGCTGAGAAAATGTGTTGCACATTTTTTGTAATAACACACCCTGCTGACTGGTCGCCTCAACCAAGCAAGCTAACCGCTCCCTCAACTCCGAGGGTGCACTCAGTCTTACCAGCTCAGGCATCTCCAGTGGCGCGAGATGATCTTGCGTCGGTGGTCGACCTCGGCGTCGATAAGGCCTCATGACCACCTGAAACCAAAACAATTGTCAGATACAAAATACGGAGCAACCCTCGACCCAATCAAGCGAAAGTCTAGAAGGTCATCCCATTCCTCCGCGAAATTATCCTGTCTACAGCCGACATAATTTATTTGGCAAAAACAGACACCTATTCAGTCACTCCCTCCACTCTAGGAAGAGTTAAAACAATTCAATAGTTGACTTTTGAAGCATGGTATGCCTCTCACGTCTTGCCTTCCTAAGGTCTGCCAAGGCCTAAGTTTTCTAGGTCCCAACGACCTATTCTTAAGCTATCATACCAACTTAATCTGTCACGCCCCGGATTACTACGTTCTCCGGGCTCGCCAACAGATCTGCCGTACACATAGAAATTTCACGTGTATAAGAAGCGATAGCCATACCTGCAAACAGATAGGAGCTACAACAAAAGTACAAAGCAGCTAAAATTCAAACATATATATTAGTAAAATGCCCACTGTACATACAAACATATATATAAGTAAAATGCCCACTGTACATACAAGTTCCAAGGCACAACCATCTCTCAAAGTGAAAACTAAAAACCACTGTATGTACATGGCACAACCAAAACTATCTCAAGTAGGAGAACTCCTCTAGTATCGTGATCGGGTAGATAGAGATCTAGCTCGCGATTCCCTTACCTCGATCAAAAATAGCAGCAGCAGCAACAGCAGTCGAAGGCTCTACAAGAAAAGGTGGCAACAATGGGTGTGAGAACTACTACTGAAACAGAGTAGTCCTCAGTGGGCACCGTCATCAACCCCAACGGCCTACCCACTAAGTCTACAATATGGGTAATAAGCTGATAGGTAAATAAGCTAGAAGATACACTACAGCTAAATGCCACTATACTATCGTCATCCAAACCATGCTCTCTGAAAATATATGAAATGCATCACTAGCTATCAATCAGCCACAACTGACCCAATTTCAAGAGACCGCCAACTGGCCAGTCCAGCCTGTACCCAAACTACACCGCATACCGCCCACGTGGGTGGCCGATCCAAGAAAACTGCCTAAATAGGACTACTGAGACATGAACGCAAGAAAAACCTCACTCCGGAGCGGCACTCGTGGAAGCGACACAACCGAGTATGCAAGCGTGTCTCTGTCGAGCTCAATCAGGCTCACATAGGCTATAGTCAATACAAATGGGTCAAACCGGTCTAACAACAAAGACTCATGTGCCCTCGGCACAATCTGGTCCAAGATGTAAGAATCTGGGTCCACCGTCAGCCCCGACGGCACCCGACAGTACAAAACAGCCTAACTCTGCTGTAAAAAAAGAGCTCGGCCCCTTAGCATGAGCGTAATCTCAACCTACACTAGTCTAAGTATCCAGGATGCACTAACAGCAATGATACAAAAGGAATATCAGCTCCCGAAGCTAAATTTATTAACTTTTTGAAAAATGACTGGTGTAGGTTAAATAGGCTTTCTCCTAAGTCAAATTCCAGTTTAGCATATAATAATCATTATAAATTAACTAAGCATGCTCCGAAACTTAGATTTCATCTATAACATGCAAATTTATAGTTTGAGCTATAAACGGGATAGTTATATGTAAACTACACATGCTGGGATTTCATATACTTAGGAGGCACTCCGAAGGCTTCGGACAACGTCAACCCACCTCAAACGCTAGTCCAATAATGGCTAGAAGTCGATAGGAGAAGCCCCAAACTGGATTAGCCTCAAACGGAAACAAACCAAGGTGCCAAACAATCCTCCAAAGAAAAGGAGAATAAAAATAAGATCGATCCTCCAATTCACATAGAACTTGGGAATAAAAGCTAGAGAGAGAAAGAGGAGAAGCCTACCTATTTCTCCAAGCTCCAACACAGACAATTCCTGCTGGGGTCGATTGGGGATTTAAGAGGATAACCATAGCTACAAAATTACCAAAAACCTCTTTACCAACTCAAACTGCTGCATTGAGTACCGGTACTCGTTTGAGGTACCGGTACCCGGCACTTAAACAGCTAAAACCCGAGTGCTAGGCAGCTGGGTTTAATACAGTGTACCGGTACTAGCCCGATGCAATACCAGCACCCAGCCCCAGTACCAGTACTCCACTCAGGTACCGGTACTCAACACTCAAAACCTGCAATTTGCAGATTTCAATATCAGAATTCCAATCTCGCACTGTGCCGAGTCCGTTTTTGCGTCCATTTCGCGCTAAACGACTCAAACTCGTCCCGACACTCTACAGATGTGTCAATAAGCCACAATTACCGCAATCATTCCGACCGCTAAACCCCAAGGACACTACAGTAATTGCCTATGCCTCTCGGCAATTGAAGGAAAGATGAAAAGAATTATCCTACTGAGGATTTGGAATTGGCTGCTGTATTATTTGCTTTGAAGCAGTGGTGTCATTGTCTATATGAAGAACACTATGAAATCTACATACACTATAACAAAAATGGTGTATAGCGACACTTTTAAATGTCGATACATATTAAAAAAAGTGCTGCTAGCTAAATTACCGACACTTTTAAAAAGTGTTGATATATGTGGGGTTCTTAGGTATATAGTGACAGTTTAAGAGTGTCGGTGTAACCTAAAAATAATGCTGCTAATTTACCAATACTTATTTAAGCATTTAGCAATCGTTGGCTGCGGCTTGGAGGAGGAGAAGAGCGAGGGGTTCTTTGTCTAGGGTTTCAGTGGATTGAGTAAGGGGCGAATGGGAGATAGTGATTGATTTTTTTTTTCCTTTTTTGTTTGTAATCGGGCCGAATGGGCTGGGTGGAGTGGGTTGAGTAGAGTAACCTTTTATTTTTTATTAGATTGGGCTTTGAATTTAAGCATTAGTAGAATTTTTTAAAAATTTTGACATAAATGGGACACTTACACAAAAGTGTCCCAAAAATGTGTCGNGCGAATGGGAGATAGTGATTGATTTTTTTTTTCCTTTTTTGTTTGTAATCGGGCCGAATGGGCTGGGTGGAGTGGGTTGAGTAGAGTAACCTTTTATTTTTTATTAGATTGGGCTTTGAATTTAAGCATTAGTAGAATTTTTTAAAAATTTTGACATAAATGGGACACTTACACAAAAGTGTCCCAAAAATGTGTCGCTATAACCTAATTCTGTTGTAGTAATAGATCATAAAAGTCTCGAGTATTTATTTACTCAAAAAGAATTGAACTTGAAGCAATGTCGGTGGTTAGAACTCCTATAGGATTATGATGTGACAATCTTCTATCATCTCGGCAAAACCAATGTAGTAGCAAATGCTTTGAGTTGTAAATTAGTGGGGATCTTGAATATGTTGCTCACCAAATAGTCGCCACTATTAAAAGAGATGAGGCATTTTGAGTTGGAGGTAGTCTCACCTGAGCTTTTACCAAGAATTATATCTATGATCTTACAACCCACCTTGAACGGATTAAGAAAAAGCAAAGTGAGGACATGAATTTGGTGAAGATTTGTGCTGAGGTGGAGAGTGGTCAGGTAGGGAAGTTTAGTATAGATGCCTCAAGAGTGCTTAGATTCTGAGATAGATTATGTGTGCTTGTGGATTCTGAGATTCGTTAAGAAATTCAAAAGGAAGAACATTGTTCTTCTCATACAATTCATATATACTAAAGGAACCAAAATGTATAAGAACCTAAAAGCACACTATTGGTGGAACAACATAAAAAAGAATATTGGCAGATTCGTATCATGGTGTTTAACTTACCAACAAGTAAAAGCAAAGCATCGAGTGCCAACTAGCAAACTCCAAAGTCTTCCAATATTCGTATGAATGTAGGATAGGATCACCATGGACGTCATGATTGGATTACTATGGTCGCAGGGCAGACAAGATGCCATTTGGCTAATAGTGGATAGACTGACTAAGTCTGCTCACTTTATCCCAGTGCATAGTACATATTGAGAGGGCTCATGTCCATGTCTCCGTCGGGAAATTCCTATTTGTCTACCCTATGAATAAGGAAAACTTTGATTAATCTATGTCTATTGCAAATGACAAAGCACAGAATACTATTCGATGTGCAGATCGTGAGATAGCAACCTCGGTGGCGAAGAAGCCGAGAAGCTAAGCTTGACCTACCCGGTGAAGAAGCGGAAAAAGAAGGAATTCACCTTCAACCCTCTATTCATGAGTCTCTTGTCTTAACTCCGCTGAAGCAGCCTTCTGGCTCTGAACCTACGTGCCTATGACTTCGTTTCCCAAGAAATCCGTGCAGCTGAAGATCCTGAATTTGAGACTTTATTTTCTGAATCCATTGAACCTCTTGTTCAATCAGCTTCTCCGTCTGTTGGTCAATTTTTTTGGTCTAAGGATAATCTCGCTCAGGTGTATATCAATGAGGTAGTGATGCTTCAGGGAATCTCAACCTTTGTTGTTTTAGATAGGGACCTGAGATTCATCTCACACTTTTGGAGAAGTCTATAGATGGCCTTGGGCACTCAGTTGCATTTTAGTACTGCTTTTCACCCACAGACAGATAGACAGTTTGAGAGGATGATTCAAATACTAGAGGATATGTTGAGAGCATGCATCCTTGATTATGGTGGTGGTTGGCATCGACATCTACCGATAGCAGAGTTTGCATATAACAACAGTTAGCAAAGAAGTATCAAGATGGCACTATTTGAAGCATTATATGGAAGGAAGTATCGATCACCTTTGTACTAGAGTGATGTGAGCAAAAAAAAAGAGAAAAGACTATGGGTTTTGATGTTATGATTGAAATAGAAGAACGGTCAAAATTGCAAGAAAATATCCTGCCTAGATCTGAAAGAAGAGTTATGTTGATGTTTGACTGTGAGGCTTTGAGTTTCCGATAGAAGATCATGTATTTTTAAAGATTTTCCCATCCAAAGGAATAAAGAGGTTTCGGATACGTGGGAAGTTTAAGCCACGATACATTGGACCTTTCGAGGTGCTCGAGGGGTTGGATCGGTTGCATATCGACTTGCATTACGGCCGAGGTTGGCCAAAGTCCATGATGTATTTCATGTATCATCCTTGAGGAGATATGTCTTTAACCCCTCGCATGTGATCGACTTCACTCCACTTGAGTTAGAGAAAGATTTGAACTGTGAGGAATGCCCGGTTCATATTTCAGTATAGTTAAGAAATTGAGAAATCAGGTAATTCTATATGTGAAAGTCTTGTGGAGCAAGCATGTAGAGTAAGAGGCCAAATAGGAGTTGGAGGAACAGATGCGAGAGATCTATCCTTACCTATTCGAGGATTGATGTTTGTATTTTAAGTTTCAGGGACGAAACTTTTTGTAACAGGGAAGAATATAGTATTAGACTTTGCCAAATTAATGAAGTTACAGCTTGGGCTACTAGTTAGTTGGTTACTAGAGTGTTGGATTGAGTTAGAACTGCATTGACGCAACATTGATGCGAAAATGGGCTCAGAAATTGAATTATGGACAATTCTGAGTTTATAGAGGCTTTCTGGATGCCCGAAACTGATTCTAGGCACCAGAAAGTGCCACTTTTTGGGTGATTTGGCTTTCAGACCTCACTTTGGTCCGCCGAGAATAGCCGATGAGCATCAAAATGAATTTGGACCCTAGTTTGGACTTTTGAAAACTATTATAGCAATCTAAAAATTGTAGGAAATTAAATTGGTGGTTTTGATGACTCAGCATGTTGACTCATTGAAACTAATCATTAGGAATTTTGAACGCATGAACCTTGCACTCAGAAAGGGTAGTTGAGCACTCGAATGAGGGGTTTGGGACGCTCGAAACATGAATTTGGTGCCCAAAATGGCCCATTTCAGCTGAAAGCATAATTTTTGTAACTTTGAAGTTATATGGTACTGTTATGATATATTAAGTTTGATGAGGGTTCTGTTTTTCCCTACAACATGCACAGAGCTAGTGAATAAGAGAGAAAGAGAGAGAGAAAGAAATAGTAAGAGGAAAAAAGAAGGATTTCAAGGCCATGTCAGGTACGTGACCAAGTTGGCAACTTCGGGATTTCGATTTTGGAAGTAGGTAGAAATATTTTTTTGATTGGAAATTTTATAGCTATGATTTATTAGAAGATAATTTTGATAATATGATTTTAGGAGTAAACTTTTTGCTGTATTTTTTAATGATGCTGGTGCTGAGTTTCTTTCTCTTTGATTTCTCGTTCGGGATATCAATTTAGGTGGGTTCCAGACCAGTGAATGCAGAGATCAAACTACCTTCTATGTCTATTTCTTCACCTGTTATAGTTTAGGGATGTTTTTAAGTATGCTAATTACAGTCATTACCTATTCTGCATGTTTGTAGATCTATATTCTATATGATATGTTTTGGTAGCATGATATATATATATATATATTATTATATAATATATATATATATATATATTATATTAATATATAAATATATATATATATGAGAGAGAGAGAGAGAGAGAGAGAGAGAGAGAGAGGGAGAGAGAGAGAAGGGCTGCTATGCTCTAAGGAGCACGGAGACCTCTGTGCTCCTAAGGCATTTTTGATAATGGAATTTTCGAATCGACGATCGGCTCCGTTATAACTAACCTAGCATATCTGAAGCATCTAGAAAATAAATTTTTTGATTTTTCGTCATCATTTACCTAGTGATCGAAAGAGTTCAAAATCAACAGTTGAAAATAAAATCTCTCAAAAAGTGGTGATATAACACTAAAATGTTTGATCTAAGATATTGACCTTGCGATAGATAGTGTAAAGAATTTTCGATCAAAATTTCATCTAATTTAGATACTTCTACATCGTTAAACTTGAAAACGGTATACATCAACTGTTAAAAATTATTAATTTTGAACCCTTTCGATCGCAGAATAAATAATATTAAAAATAGCTAAATTTACTTTATTAAGTCTAATGGAGCCGATCGTCAATTTGAAAATTCAATTATCAAAATGGCTTAGGAGCACGGAGGCCTCCGTGCTCCTGAGAGCACAGCAACCCTCATATATATATATATATATATATATATATATATATATATATATATATATATATATATATATATATATATATATATATATATATATATATATGTTGAGATCATTATTTCCTAATGTATAGGACTGTTTTGGAAATTAGTTATACATGCAAGAAAAAAATGTAAAACTGCAAAAACAATTACAAACATTGACCTATGATTATGACTCTCAACACTTGGATAATGAATTATGATTATGATAGATGTTCTGGATAGTATATTTCTGATCTGATTGATCATTGCACACGACCATTGCCTAATTGAGACGGATTGAACTAGACTGTGAAAAATGAGATACATTGTGATACTCGGTAGGGTCACGCCCCACGAGTGCCTCTCCGGAGCTGTGGCGGCTAACAGATGTGCTAGGTGTATGCATGCAAAGGCGGGCCACCAGGTCTTTGTGGTTACCGGGCATTCAAATACGCATTCTTGACCAGACCTGTGAGCCGGTCGGCGCAATTAGGTCTTATGACTTTGCTTCTCGAGATTCAGTTGATGCACAATAATTTTTGCCACTATACCGATTTACATATAGATATTCTAATGTACAGTTATCCCTTTCATTACTAGGGAGGCATGGTAGTAATAGTTTTCATCAGACTAGCTCATTGTTATGCTCTATTACTCGTTATTCAGAATTCTTAACTCCATATTTACTATTGTTGCCTTTGATAGACCTACTGGTGCAGGTTGTCATTATCGTCAACTATACCCACTGGGAACTATTGGTTGTAGTTCTCACCCCATCGCATTGTCACACTTTGGGGTTCTTTGGTGAAAGCTAATTCGAAATCAGGCTTTCTTTAAAAAAAATTAGAGTAAGAGGAAAGCTGTTTTTTTTTTTTTTTTTAACCTTGATCCCCAAAGGTGCAACACACCCGCCACAAATATAGAAAATTTTTGAAACAAATGGATAGAGTCTTCCCTATATTTGTACGGCGTAGCACATGTATGATTTAACAACCAGATCTCCACTCACACACACAACAATAGGATATACAAGAATCATCATAATACATCAAATAGCTAGCCCTCCTTAATCACATTCATTCCACATTCATTCACATTCATCTTAGAAGTTGAAATTGTCTCCCACACGAAAACTTTCTTTTTAAAACTCCAACTTTGTGAAAAACCTGAAAAAATAATTTAAAAACGTTTCCCATACGGAAACCATTATTTTGAAAATGCTACCACGAGTGGGTAGAAAGTCATCGATAAAAATTCGAGTCCAAAACCATGAGCATCCAAACTCCCCATAAGTACAATAGCCAAAATCTGAAGGTATAGAATATCAACTAAACCACGAATAAAAGTCTACTATCAGGTGTAGGGATAAATATGCTAGTACATGTATGTCTATACTAAGTATGGAGTATAGTCAAAATATATATCGAGATCGAGACCTCTAAGACCGCCTAATAGCTACAGCCTTATGCTGCATCCTGACGAATCCCACTCGTGTCACCTGTGGAGAAAATAGGGGTAAGAAACCAACAAAGGGTCTCCCAGTGGATACCGCAAGCCAACGAGGCAAGTGTACTCATCGGTAACCAGGTATAGATAAAGAAAAGTCTACAGTAGCAATGTAAGTGTAGAGAGAGAAGAACTGTAAGTAAGCATGCAACAACCACTACTATAGCTATATGCGTCAACCGAATACAGTGTATTCCGTATATTCGGCTCATCCAGCAGAACCAAATCTATAGTAGAAGATTCTGAACTCGGCTGATCCGATCCCTTATCAGCCGAATCGCTTGATCCAGTCAAAGGACGTAAACTTCGAGTGTCACTAGTCACAGCCGTTTCACACCCCTATACTCTTCCCGAGGGAGATCTTTGACCGGGTCGAGGAACAGGGAATTCGGCTCCTAACACCACTTTTTATTATCGTGATGTAGTTATGGTTTTATAATTTGAGCTGTAATATCGAATTTTTGGATTTTGATTGATTTTGGTTTTCTCGAGGTAAGGGTCCGTTTGGTTCAACATAAAACCGTGGAAAATAATTTTCGTGGAAAAAAAGTTTTCAGTAAAAATTTTCTTTTTTATGTTTTGTAGTGTTTGGTTTGTAGGAAAAAAAAGTAATTTTTTATAAACGTTTATTTGGTGGTAAAAAAAGGACCACATTTCTTTGGTTCGATGGAAAAAAAATGAATGAAAAAAGTTTTACACAGCTTGAGTTTTCGTTTTCCAGCAAAATTAAAGAGTGAAAAAGCATTTTTCATATGAAAAGCTATTTTTTGGTTTGTTTTACACCGAACCAAACATCCCCCAAATGTATTTTGGAATCGATTGTTTGAAAGATTATAGAAGTTTAGACTTGTTATATCACTCTCTACTTATTATAGATGGATTAGTAGTTGTGGTTGTAGTTGTGGTTGTTTCTCCACCCTATTGTAGTTGTATGATGTGATATTGTTGTCATTGTGGTTAGTTATGCAGTTCGCTATTGCAAATTGTGCTCTTACACCGTACATATATAGCAAAAATTCTACGCGTTTATATATAGAAGACTCTATCTATATGACAAGTTTGTGCACATTTGGAATAGATCTATAATTGTCTTTATTTTTTACATAAAAGGCTTTATGAAAAAGGCCTCAAGGCATAACATTTGAACAATGAAATGACAAAGTAAAAATATAATAAATATCAAGAGAGTGAAATTAAATAATGTGGGGCCCACGTGTACAGCTCAATTAGCATTAAAACAAGTTAAAAGGGTAAACTTCAAATACCACCATTGTGGTTTCGTAATTTTTCACTTTAATACCCTGTGGTTTAAAGTGTATAAATCTAATACTCTGTGGTTTCATTTTTCTCTTTTCGTCAGCCCCTTCATTAACTTTTCGTTAAATCATGTACAAAAAACTTCAGATACCCCACCTATAGTTTATTGAATATTCACTTTAGTACTCTTTCACAGCGTTTGGATGGGGTATAAAGGGGGGATAATCCCTTATCCCCCCTTTATACCCAAACATGATTTTGGGGGGTGGGAACAAGTTGTTCCCACCCCCCGGGTAGAGAGAGAGAGAGAGAGAGAGAAAGAGAGAGAGAGATTTTTATTTTAAATTTAAATTTCTAAAATTTAAAATTTTAAAATTTAAAATTTAAATTTATAATTCAAAATTTTAAATTTTAAATTTTAAATTTGATATTTTTAGTTTTTAAATTTTAAATTTGATATTTTATATCTTTTAAATTTAAATTTGGTTTTAAATTTAAAATTTGATATTTAAAATTAAAATTTTGACAAAATTTAAAATTTAAAAGTTAAAATTTTCAATTTAAAATTATAAGTTTAAAATTTAAAAATTTAATTCAATTATGGAAATAATATAATTATTTTCTATTTATAACTACCAACTATTCCAGCTTGTACTCACATTTTCATCCAAACACAATTTTTCTAATTCCAACTTATACTCACATTTTCATCCAAACAAAAAAATACTTTTGTTCTTACAAAAATCCATACTTGTACGTATCTCCAGTATAACTAGTTCTTCCTTATATCCGAACCAAACGAAGCCTAGTTTTAACTTTGTCAGTGATTTAACGAGAAAAAAATTAGTGAAAGGAATAACAAAAAGGAAAAAATAAAATCACAGAATGCAGAAATGATGCACTTTAAACTACAGGATATATAGTAAAGTGAGAAAGTGCGAAACTACAGAAATGGCCTTTGAAGTTTTCCCTTAAAACAATAAACGGTCGTATAGTAAATTTTTAAATGAATAATTAATGTTGTACCTACACAAGATTTGAGTCATCATTTTCACTTTGATACGACTAGTTAATGTTCGGACAGAAAATATATCGATTATTAAAAGCAACTGTGAAAGCAATGGAAAATTTCTGGGTGTACCTTGTGCGTCACATGCTATTTTAAAATTTTAATTTTAAATTAAAATAGTAACTCATAAATTTTAAAAGTTAAAATGTTTTGTAATTTTATCTCTACAAATAATATTTCATCAATTAAATTATAATTTAGTTATTTATAATTAAATATTATGTTCACTCCATAACATATACGAATGCATCCGATGTGGGACATATTTTACTCAAATTTTGACCACAATTTTAATCGACATTGGAGAGAGAGATATAAGAGTTTTCTTATTGTAAATATCTATTTTCGTTGTTTGGTAATTTAGTTTACTATAACTTTATTATCAATGAAAGTTTAAACTTTTCAAACTACTCTAACCGGCTTCAGCCCAATATACCAAGCCGAAGTCAATTACAAAAAAAATAAAATAAAAAAAAATAAAAAATCTTAACGATAGAAAACATCAATTTTATACCACTAATTAATTTTTTTTTTAGACAAATAGCAGCACTGAAATAACTTCACCTTTAGGGTGCGTTTGGTTCGCACTATAAAAGATTACTAGTAATAAAAAGATGTCCGAGAATCTTATTCTTATTCATCCTATTACTAAGAATGTTGCATTCCTGTGTTTGTTTTGTACATTCATATTATTTAGTCATGTTATTTAATATTACAAAAAATATACAATTAATTTATTTATTTATTTAATTAATTTTAAATAATGCTATAAAACATTTCAACATCTTTTTAGAACAAAGGAAGAGAGAAGATAGGTTAGAGAGAGAGCATAATTAAAGAAATAGAAAGAGAAATAGAATCGAGGTTAGAGGAAGTGAGAGAGTTGAGATTTTAAAAAAAGAGGAGAGAGAGCTTAGTTTAGAGAGAGAAAAAGAGTTGAAGTGTAGAAAAAAAAGATAAGTTTAGAGAGAGATATGAGGTTAGACTGTAAAAGAAAATAATACCAACTAGCTGGCGGATAGGGAGACAGAAAAAAAATTAAACATATTATGATTACCCCAATCTATTAATATGAGAATACCTACCCTCTCTCAAGGGAATGAGATTACTACTTTGGGATGAATCTAATTCCCAAATAAATCTAATATTACCAACTAGATTACTTAGTGCGTTTAGCCAAATATCGTCATTTTTTTTTTATTTCTATTGGATTACTAGGAATCTTAAAAAGATAGTGCAAACCAAACGCATTCTTATAGTTATATAAATAGTTATATAAACAAGTAGCAGAAGAGAAATAATTTTCATCTGAACTTTTTTTTTTTTTTTGAGAGATAGGTAGCACGCTACCCGCTTCATTTATTTTATTTAGAAATAAACTTAGCTAGAAATGTGAATCAACTAGGATTCAAACTTGGGTCTCGGGTACCAACCACCAAGCCCTTTGCCAATTGCTCTAGGGACGGTCAGTATTTTTATCTGAACTTTAGTTAATCCAAAAGTTTACTTCAATTTGAACATCACTTTCGGTGAAATAATCATTTCAGTTCATAGTTACTTTTATTTCAAATAAGTAAAAAGAGAAAAAATAAAAGACCGAAAGCTATACAAAAGTGCTCTTCCTGTATATATTTTTTATTTAGGATAAAAGTAAAGGGAAAAAAAAAACTAAAAAAATGCCGAGACTCTATTAGGTCACAAAATGAAGAAAATTAAACTATTTTATCTCATTTACTCTATCAAATATAATCATATTGATCAGAATAATTATAAGTTATTCTAGAATAATCCAGTAAATGAAAGCAATCCCCCAACCCTCGAATAGGGCTATTTTTTTTTGTTTATTGTTCGTCCATTGTTTTTGGACTGCGTTTTACTTTACTCTCGGCTTTCATTTTGCCTCATTTTTCGTTCCAGATATTTTTTTTTTTTTTTTTGAGATATAGGTAGCATGCTACCCGCTTCGTTTATTTTATTTAGAAATAAACTTAGCTGAAAATATGAATCAACTAGGATTCGAACTTGGGTCTCAGGTACCAACCACCAAGTCCTTTGCCACTTGCTCTAGGGACGGTCGGTCGTACTAGATAATTTTTTCTCACTATTCTTCAATTTTTTTGAAGAAAATAAGGGTATATAAGTTTGGTTATCGTAAAGTGCTGTTTGGTTCAGGGTTAAAGGGGGGATAAAGGGTTATCCCCTCTTTATCCCCGAGCAATATTTGAGGGGTTGGGGTTTGTTAACCCCACTCCAAATCCCTGGGGTAATTCTTTTGGGGTGGGGTTACTCCATATATTCCTTTCTTATACATTATTTCTTATGGAATTTGCCACGTGGCAATTCCTCCTTCACCCCCTCCCCACACTCTTTGATGTTTCGTCTTTCCACCTCATCTCTACTCAATGCTTCGTCTTCCCACCCACCCACTTTCTAATTAATATATTCATATGATTTATTTTTATCTAAATAAATCGTTTAAAAAAAAAATGTATTTGCTGTTGTAACTTTCATTATTGTTATGTATAATTTATTTACTACTGTAATTTTTGCCACATTTGTATATATCTGTTTTATATTTTTTATTTGTATTTATTGATGTCTCATTACAAGTTAAAAAATTTTAAAAATTTAATTTTATCAATTTTTTATCTTCTATAATATTAGTCTGTCGCAATGCACGGATAACTTCACTAGGATGGGATGGGATGGGTTGGGTGGGGATAGGTGATGAAATAATTAGAGCTATTGTACTTCCTAGCTATTTAACTTTGATTGATATTAAGAATAAATTTAATTCGAATTTAACTGGAGATAAACTAACAGATTCTTACAGTGAAGTTAAACTAACCGTTCTTGGAGCAAGTGGCAAAGGGTTTGGTGGTTAGTATCCGAGACCCAAGTTCGAATCCTTGTTGATTCACGTTTCCAGCTAAGTTTATTTTTAAATAAAATAAACAAAGCGTGGTAAGTTATATATGAATATAATGGAGAAAGTTTAGCGGAGAACATTTGAAATAAAAATTTGTGCGAAAAAAATATAAAAGCTAATAACTTTTGAGGGACCTAGGCAGTTATATAGCCTTATAAAATATCTAAGGCTAATTTATAATTTTGGTTCTCAAACTATGAGAGGTGTTACGTGTTAGTTATCAAATCTTAATTTATTGTAAATTTTAGCTCATATATTTTTTCTAATTAACACAATTAAATTTCACAATCCAATACGATTGATTAAATATTTAATAGTCACTAAGTTAAAGTGATGTAACAGAATTACGATTGATGAACACAACAATGATTAATTAAGATAAAATAATAATTTTATTATATTAATGATACGTCAATATTTAATTAAATAAATTAAATTATAATCCTTAAAAAAAAAAAAGAAAGAAGAATCTTAGCTTAAAAAGTCAATTTCCACGACTTGAACGGGCTAGCATCTCAATGTACGGCGCGAATCCGGAGCCACAAAATCAACGGCTGTGGTTCATCCTTTCGTTGGTTGTTGGAATCTTTACCGCCCACTGACATTGACCAACACCGCACACGTATTACGTATTACGTGTCAGTAAATTTGTACGGAAACCTTTTTTCTTTTTAAGGGACAAAATGGGGGCTTTTTTTGCAAATAGCCCACTGACAAATTTTATTTGCAAAAATAGCCCCGTCCAAAAATTATTTGCAAAAATGGCCCTGCCCCTGCCACGCCAGCGCCACGTCAGCGCCACGCGGGCAGGGCGGGCCCAGATGTTTAAGTTGAACACGGTGAACCATTCACCGTGTTCAATACAAGATTTTTGTATTGGACACGGTGAATGGTTCACCTTGTCCAATACAAATACCCCGACAATGGCTAAGTTGGAGGTATTTGTATTAGACACGGTGAACCATTCACCGTGTCCAATTATTTGTATTGGACACGGTGAATGGTTCACCGTGTCCAATACAAATAGCTATTTTGTATTGGACACGGTGAATCATTCACCGTGTCCAATACAAAAATTTTGTATTGAACACGGTGAATGGTTCACCGTGTTCAACTTAACCATCTGGCCCAGCCCCGCCCGCGTGGCGCTGACGTGGCGATTGCGTGGCGGAGGCAGGGCCATTTTTGCAAATAAATTTTTGACAGGGCCAAATTTAAAAAAAAATTTGGTAAGGGGGCTATTTGCAAAAAAAGCCCACAAAATGGACTCCTCAAATTCCAATTATTTAGAATTAAATTATTTTAGCCAACAAATTTAGTGATTTTATTACATTCAATAATTTTAATTATCATTTACCAAACAAAAGTGGATTACTTTATTTATAATTAATAACAAAGAAAATAAGCATAAAATTGTTAATTAAAAAAAAAAAATAGAAGATGAGGTATTCTAATAATTAACCTTAGTGAAAAATTGTTGAGGAGATTATTTTACAAAGTTCTGCAGTTGAGAGGGTACTCTCCATGCATTGTAAAAAAGCTCTTCTTAATTATCAAAAATAAAAAAAATAAATCGAAAAAAAAAAAGCACAAGCACTTCCTAAACCATGGAGCTTACATGCCCCTAAAACTTCTAATTTTGGCAAATAAATATTTAAACTTTATCATATTTTGTAAATGTAGAGCCCATCGTACTCATAAATCATTATCGATAATGAATCTTCTGAATCGACGATTTATACTGTTAAATATGATCTAAAATATTTGAAACATGTAAAATTCAAAATTTATAATTTTTCAAATTTATAATAAAATCAATCAAATGGATCTATAATAAACAGTCAAAATAGCACCTAGAGTCGGACTACTATACACTTATGAGAATAGAGACCATCAAATTCGTAAGTTGTTTTTTATGATGAATCTTCCGAATCGACGATTCATACCGTTAAATGTGATTTAGAGTATCTAAAATATCCAAAAATTAGATTTTGTAATTTTTCGAATTTATAATAAGTCCATTAAGTGGATCTAAAATAAATGCTCAAAATCGAACTATCTCACAAAAATAGGGGATAGAATTTTTAAATGCAAGATCGGAGTTATTAATCTTGATCTATGTAGTCTGTTAAAAATTTAACGAATTTTAATTTTTCTACAGCGTTAACTTGAAAACACTTTATACCGGTAGTTAAAACTGTCAATTTTGAAACCCTTTGATTATAAAGTATACGATATCAAAAACTTATGAAATTTAATTTCTATAATATGTTTTTAAATATTGTAATTATGTTTAATGATATAAATCGTCGATTTGAAAGTTCTATCATCGAAAAAGATTTATGAGTATGAAGGAGATCGCACTCACAATAATACAATAGCTGACTCATATTTGTGTGTGCGTGCGCATGCACATGTGTAGTTTCACAACATATTTGAATTTGTCCTTCCTATTTTAAAGTTTAAATTAGAAATAAAGACTGAAGATGGATGCAGCTTAATTATATTTCAATCTCTATACTTTTATCTTTTTAAAGGAGAAGATTTTTTTTTAATTTTTTTTATTTTTTAATTTTTTTTTTTTTTTACGTTTTTGCAGCTTTAAATAGAATTTTGTAAAACATACATGGAGAGAAATTCAACCGATTCATGAAAATGAAATTCTTTTTTTGGATTAAAATGAAGTTCAACTGAATTTCTTTTCATTTTTTTGATCGATAAAACATGAGAAATTATTTCAATACAGTTAGTTTTCCCATTTTATGCTTAGAGGGTGTTTGGTGCTTTGAAAAACGTGAATTCTTTATAAAATTTCATAAAAGTGACCATTTGTCCATAGTTTTTATTATCTAAAAAGTGAAAACTTTGAAAAACAGGTCTACTTTTTCATAAAATCTGGAAAAAGAAAAAACATTTTGGTTTTTTTTGCATTAAAAACCCACTTGTCTTGCATCAATGCAAATCCGGGCTAGATTTGTTAATGTAGAACGCAGCGGAAGTTTTCGGTTCGTACCTTTTTGCGGAAGCGATTCGCGCAACAACGCGATGAGCCCGGATCGGATTGATTGATTCACGTGTCCTCGGATCGTCCTTGAATGTTTTCTCATGCTCCAAACTCGCGGTGGATCGAACTACAAACGAGCGCGATCACAAATCCACCGTGCAAGTCCCTCTAGAATAATAGGTCAATGGAGGATGTGGTTTCTCTCTAATATTTTCTTATTCTCTCTTTTTCCGTTCTTTCCGTATATGCCGTTATGTGGGATCGCCCGCATATTTATAAGGAATTCCAAAATCCTAATAGCGTTCGAGATAAGGCCAAATCGATTATTATTTGTTATCCTAATATGATTAGATTTATCTCTAATTAGCTTTCCAATTTGAAAGCGAGATTAATCCTAATCCAATTAGATAACATAATATCCGTCGGATCGAACCCGCTTATGGGCGTACCCGATTCGATTTAACCGAATGCCAACAGTTAACGTACGGTTTTGTTTGGTTGGGGATTAAATAAAAATTAGTTATTATAAGAATAGGTATAAGTTCAGGTGTAGGATTGAAATAGATCAATTTTGTATTTAAATAAAAATTAAGTTGTTTTTGGGAATAACGTTTGGATAGATAAAATGGAATAAGAATAATAGTGAGTAGTTATAAATTAAAAATACTAATATTGTCCAAATTATTATATTTAAATTTAAATTTTTTATTTTATATTTCAAATTTCAAATTTAAATAGATAAATTCTAAAATAGAAAAATTCAAAATTAAAATCTAAATTTTTAAATCTCAAATTTAAAAATCTACTAAGACCTAAATATAAAGCCCAATCCAATCAAAAATAAAAAGTTACTCTACTCAACTCACCCCTCCCAGCCCATTTGGCTCGATTACAAACAGAAAAGAAAGAAAAAAAAAATGATCATCATCTTCCCTTCTTCCCTTACTCAATTCACTGAAACCCTAGACGAAGAGCCCTTTGCTCTTCTCCTCCTTTGCCACTGCAGCCAACGAGGTAGAGTTCCGGCTGTTGCTAAATGTTTAAACATGTGTTGGTAAATTAGCAACACTCTTTTTAGGTTATACCGACACTCTTAAATTGTCACTATAGATCTAGCGACCCCACATATAGCAATACTTTTTAAAAGTGTCGATAATTTAGCCAGCAGCACTTTTTTTGACCTATACCGATATTTAAAAGTATCGCTATATACCGTTTTTATTGTAGTAAGCCCAAGAACTCTTAACTCTCTTACCTCTTAGGCGTAGCTACCGCTCAAAATATTGTAGTCGGGTTAAGAGGTTTAGCTCTATTATATCTCATATTTTAGATTATTCCAGATCTTAGGAGTATCGTATCCTCTCGTTTTAAGCGCTATTAGAGTACACGTAGTGGCACTCAATTGGATAAAAGTTTATATGATTTGACAACTGTCTGTACTTAAAGTAAGTTATTTTTCGCGTGTCAGTTCCGAGATTGGAGGAAGCAAATTCTCTGCAATCGAACCTGTACGAAAATTCGTTTACAAAAGCATCAAATTTATCATGATTTAGTAGACTGTTTTTCATAAAGAAAACTTTAAATAATTATATTACGATGTATGATTTGCATTTTATTAGGCAAAAAATCGACAAAACACAATTACTATAAAATTTTTAAACTTATAGTAATTCTAGCAGAAAAACTTGTAGGATCAGCATACTCGTCTTACAGCTTCCTGGATTAAGAAGGCGTCATGAAAGATTCGTCCAACCCTCCAAACCCCCGAAAAGAGAGGAAATAGAAAGCAGTAGAAATAAATCCATTTATTTTTCCTTATATACTAAATCAGAGAGAAAAGGTGTTTATATTTATTGATTTTCAGGATTCTCACATAAGAATAAAAATATCTATTAAGATATTAGGAGTTATGGTTTTTAACTAATAAGAAATATATAATTTATATTTATTCTTAACTTATTAGGATAAATAATAATCGACATCTTCTGTGGATAAGAATAAAAATAGAATTGACCAATATGGGCATACCACATGGCAACATATTTTATTATAGGTAAGTTATATAGAAAGTTTCTGATCTTCCAGTGCTGCAATTAGATCTTTAACCTTTGAACAGTCCCTAACCTTTCAATTGTTGCAATTTTATTTGTAACCTCTTCTAATTACTTTTAAGGAATAACTACATATACATCCCCCCTAAGTGGAGATATTAATTGCATATTTACCCCTCTAAACTGCAAAATATATTATACTTAAGCTCCGATTTTCTATTGAGTCCAATTGTTGCAATTGATCAACTCTAATTCTTAGCTTGTTACGATTATTTCGGTTGGGTCTTTTCCAATTGGATGAAACTATTTAATGCAACAACATTGCACAGACAAGTTTTGAAACCGAATTTCTTATCAAATGTATAAGTTAAGAATAATGCGAAACAAATATAGGAATTGACAGAATCTCAATTCCTATATTTGATGTGAAATATTGAGCAACTTTCTCTGAAACAAATATAGGAATTGAGAGAATCTCAATTCGTACATTTATGATGTAGTGTCCCTGGTGTTTAGCGGTCTGAGAGACTTCAGCATCTGTGGCTTGTCGGCACGTCTGGTGGGTGTTGGGACAAGTCGGAGTCATTTTGGTGCGAATTGGGCGCAAAACGGACTCAGTGCAGTGCGAGAGTGGAATTTTGACACTGAAATCTGCTAAGTGCAGGATTTAAGTGTTGAGTACCAGTACCTGGGTTGAGTACTAGTACCCCAGAGGGATTACAGAACTGAATGCTCTCGAGTTTGCGCAGTTTGATGCTGAGTACTGGTACCTGTTGGTGAGTACCGGTGCTGGGACTGAGTACCGATACTACATCGGGCTAGTTCCGGTACCCAGTGTGCGAGTTTGCAGAAAGAGCGCCGAGTACTGGTACTCAAGTTGAGTACCGGTACTCCAAAAGGCAAATTGAGTAGGTGAAGGGTATTTTGGTCTTTTAATTGTCGATAAGTACTACCAACCCCCCAGCCTTCTCTCTTTGTGCCTGAGGGTGGAGAACACACAAGTTGGCTTCCCTCTTTCTCTGTCTAGCTTCCTTTCTCCGTTTCTTTGTGATTTTGGAGGCTCGATCTTAGTTTTCGTCCGCTTGTCTTTGGAGGATCGCGCACGTACCATGGTTGAGTCCTGTTGAAGCCGTTTGAGATCGAGCTAGCGCGAGGTTCTTCTATCGACTTCTAGCCGACATTGGACGAGCGTTCGAGGTGGGTTAATGTTTACCAAAATCGTCGGAATTCCTTCTAAGTGATAGAAGTTGCGGCATGTGTTTTCTTATCTAGACCATCATGTTTAGTAGCTCGAATTCATCGTAGATTTGCATGCTTTATATAAAATTCGAATTTGGAGCATTATTTAGTGATTTTAGATGAAGTTATATATGCTGAACTGGGATTTGACTTAGGAGAAAACTCGTTAAACCTACACTATCACTTTTCGAAAGGTAACCGACTTAGTTTCATGAGCTGTTATTCTTTTGTATCACCGCTGTTAATGCGTAGTGGATACTCAGATTAGTGTAGGTTGAGATTACGCTCGTGCTGACGGGCCGAGCTCGTTTTACAGTAAAGTACAGACTGTTCCGTACTGTCGGGTGTCGTCGTGGTTGACGGTGGACCCAGATGTTTACATCTTGTTTAGATTGTGCCGAGGGCATGTGAGTTTTGGTTGTTAGACCAGATTGACCCATTTGCATTAACTATAGCCTGTGTGAGCCTGATTGAGCTCGACAGAGACACGCTTGCATATTCGGTTGGGTCGCGCCCATCAGTGCCACTCCGGAGTGAGGCTTCACTTGTGTTGATGTCGCAGCAGTCCTGTTTGGACAATTTACTTGGACCGGCCACCCCCGTGGGTGGTGTGCGGGTAGCTTGGATACAGGCCAGGTGGGTCCGTTTGGGCATCCTTTGTGAGATTAGGTCAGTGTGATGCATGTTTACGTCTACTGATAGCCTGTGTTGGTTAGCGATAGTATAATGGCATGTGGCTGTAGAGTCCTTTCCAGCTTTCCTTGCTATCCTTTGCATACCTTACTGTAGACTTACTGGATAGGCCGTTGGGATCGGTGACGGTACCCATTGAGGACTACTCTGTTTGGTAGTAGTTCTCACACCCAGTTGTTGCTCCTTTTTGTAGAACCTTCGTCTGCAGCTGCTGCTATTGCTGATCTGACCGTGGTAAGAAAGTCGCAAGCTAGATCCTTTCCATCCCTTGTCTGTTGCTAGAGGAGCACCCTTCAGAGATAGTTTTGGGGTTTTATATACATACTGCTATGTTGTTATACTCACTGGAGCGAGGTTGTTCTGGAGCTTTTGTATGTACAGTGGAACCTTTATGCTTTTATATATATGTTTTAGTTATAGCGGCTGTTTACCTCTTGTATAGCTATATTCTTTTACAGGTACAGCTATCGCTTCGTATACATGAAAAATTTCTGTGTATACGATGGGTCTGTTGGCGTGCCCGAAAAAATATGGTAATCGAGGGCGTGACAGATTAAGTTGGTATCAGAGCTTGGAATTAGGTCGTTGGGACCCAGAAAACCCTAGGCTTGGCAGACTTTAGGAAGGCAAGACGCGAGAGGCATGACTTATCGCGAAAGTCGGCATGACTTATCGTGAAAGTCGGCAATTGAGTTATTTTAACTCCTCCTAGAGTAGGGGGGGTGACTGAAGCAGTGTCTGTTTCTGCCAAGGAAATTATGTCGGCTGCAGACGGCATAATTTTGAGGAGGAACAGGGGCCGCCTTCTAGACTTTCGCTTAATTGGGTCGAGAGTTGTTGTATTTTTTATCTAACCCTTGTTTTGGTTTCAAGTAGCTATGAGGCCTTATCGACACCGAGGTCGACCGCTGACGCAGGATCATTCCGCCCCATCGGAGATGCCGGAGCAGGCAGGACTGAGTGCACCCGCGAATTTGAGAGAGCAGTTGGTTGCCTTGACTGAAGTGACTAGGCAGCAGAGTGCGTTGTTGCAGAGAATGTGTGAGACATTTACTCAGCAGTCGAGTGCTGCGCCCGGAGCGTCAGAGCAGCAGGCGCCACCTACGACTACCCCAGTGACCACACCAGCCACAACTGTACCTCCACCAGCGACAGCGCCGACCGCACCTACTGGTGATACTTTATGATCAGGCAGGCAGATGTCAGAGGCCGAGCAGGAGCAGATGACTGAGAGGCTATCTCGTTTTTGCCATTTTGATCTGCCTCACTTCGATGGTAGTCGCACAGAGCCCTGAGTTGTAGAGGCGTGGGTGAGTGCGATACAGATGCTGTTTAAGGATCTCTTTGTTCCGCAGCGAGAGCAGGTACATCTGGCAGTGCACTATTTGGCAGGTGATGCGCATGCCTTGTGGAGAAGGATGCGACAGAACCGAGGTTTGGATGCATTACAGATGAGATGGGATGAGTTTCGTGGGATGTTGTACAGGACCTATTTCCCAAGCAGCGTAAAGCAGAAACTCGAGGAGGACCTAAAGAAGCTGCAGCAGGGGGAGCAGTCAGTACAGGAGTATACTCGAGATTTTACTAGGCTTCTAAATTGTGTGCCATTTGTAGCTAGGGATGAAGCTCATAAGGTCTATCTGTATGAGAGATGATTGAGGCCAAAGATTTTTGTTTTGGTTCAGGCACAAAGGTTGCAGACCTTGGATGCATCCATTGAGCAGGCACTGTGGGTGGATTGAGGAGCTGTGTCAGTCCGTGAGCAAGCGACGGTGCCAGGGCAGACTCAGGACAGGAAGCGTCTGGTCCCAGGTGATGGAGGACAGACCAGTGGCAGACGTCCGCCGAGGCCTCCACGATCACGCTCTCTGGGTCGTGGGTTTTCAGGGCGACAGCGGTCTGGTGGATCCCGTCAGCAGCGACAACAGTAGGGAGATCCGTGCTGTATCATTTGTGGAGGTGGCCTCGACAGTGTGAGCAGAGAGGACCGGTGTTTTGGATGTGGCCAGCCAGGGCATCTGCGGGCACCTTGTCCCCGAGCAGCATCGCCAGCACCTTCGACGGCGTCCGCCCCGCTGGTACCTCAGCAGACCTTTGGAGCACCACCGAGCTATAGCCAGCCTAACAGGGCTTCAGTGCCACAGCAGAGTGAGCAGCGACAAAGGGCATCGAGTGGCAGGGTGTATGAAGCTCAAATTGAGGACTCCAGGGCAGCAGATCGTGTGGTGGCAGGTATTTGGCATTAGAACTCGTGCATTATTTGATGCCGGTGAATCACATTCTTTTATTAGTCGAGCATTTGTATCATTGCATGGACTAGAGATAGGGCAGCTGTTATATGTATGAGAGGTGTAGATTCCCGACTATGTTTTACATATGGCAGAGTGTTGTTGGGCTTGTCCAGTGCAGTTGGGATCTTAGAGTATGCCTGCAGACCTATTAGTTTTAGGGCAGTTACAGGATTTTGATATAGTGCTTGGCATGGATTGGCTAGCTTAGTATTATGCGACGATCGACTGTGGAACTAGGATAGTGACGTTCCGCGAGACAGGCCAGGAGGAGTTCACTTTCAGAGACTACAGGGGTACGCTATTCGCCACCTGGATCTCTTCAGCGAGGGCTAGACAGATGATGAGTCGAGAATGCATTGCTTTCCTGGCGACGATAGTAGAGGTGCCGATGGCGGCACCGGAACTCAAGGATATCCCTATAGTTCGCGAGTTTCCGGATGTCTTTCCCCCTGAGTTGACGACTATGCCGCCGGACAGAGAGATTGAGTTTGTGATTGACGTGGTTCCTGAAACTGCGCCAATATCGGAGGCACCTTACCGAATGGCACCGACAGAGCTAAGGGAGCTTAAGGCGCAGCTTCAGGATCTGATGGATAAGGGGTATGTGAGACCCAGCGTGTCGCCTTGGGAGGCACCGGTGTTATTCGTAAAGAAGAATGATGGATCACTTAGACTGTGTGTGGATTACCGAAAGTTGAATAAAGTGACCATCAAGAACAAGTATCCTTTGTCGCGCATTGATGATATGTTTGATCAGCTGCAAGGATCTTGTGTCTTTTCGAAGATTGATCTCCAATCAGGTTACCACCAGCTGAGGGTGAAGGCTGAGAACGTTTCCAAGACAGCTTTTCAGACATGGTACGGGCATAATGAGTTCACAGTGATGCCTTTTGGATTGACTAATGCCTCTGTCGCTTTTATGGATTTGATGAATCGAATATTTAAGCCGTTCTTGGATAAATTTGTAGTAGTATTCATTGATGATATTCTGATTTACTCCATAAGTGATGCAGAGCACGAGGAGCACTTGAGGATAGTATTACAGCTTCTGAGAGAAAAGAAGTTGTATGCCAAGTTGAAGAAGTGCGAGTTCTGGCTTTGAGAGGTCTCTTTCTTAGGCCACGTGATTTCAGTAGCGGGAGTAGCAGTTCACTCGAAGAAGATTGATGCAATTCGGGATTGGCCCAGACCGACGACGGTTACTGAGGTAAGGAGTTTTCTTGGATTGGCTGGTTATTACCGTCGGTTCGTTGAAGGTTTTGCGAAGCTTCCACACCCCTCACTCGATTAACTCGTAAAGGAATAAAGTTCATCTAGAGTGAGGATTGTTAGAGGAGCTTCAATGAGTTGAGGCAGAGACTGATATCGGCTTCTATTCTTGCTCTTTCTGTGATCGGGGAAGGATTCGTGATATATAGTAATGCGTCACACAACGATTTGGGTTGTGTTCTGATGCAGCATAGTAGGGTAATTGTTTATACTTTCCGACAGCTGAAAGATTATGAGAAGAATTACCCTACGCATGACTTAGAGCTTGCTGATGTGGTGTTTGCACTAAAGTTGTGACGGCATTATTTGTATGGTGAGCACTATGAGATTTATACGGATCATAAAAGTCTCAAGTATCTGTTCACTCAGAAAAAATTGAACCTGAGGCAACGCCGATGGTTGGAGTTATTGAAGGATTATGATATCAGTATTCAGTATCACCCCGGTAAGGCGATGTGGTGGCAGATGCGTTGAGCAGAAAGTCAGTGCAGAGTTTTAGTATATTGGTCACTCAGCAGAGGCCGTTACTTGAGGAGTTGCAACGGTTTGGACTCGAGGTAGTGTCCCCTAAGACTACTGCAAGACTGACGTTTATAGTCTTGCAGCCTACTCTGTTGGATAGGATTAGGGAGTGTAAGGACTGAGATTTTTACAGTGCAACTAAACTCTCTGTTGATGATGTTTATGTGTGTAATTTAATTACATAAGCACTCGTCAAGTTTCAGGAGAAAATGAGCTAAAATGGAGAAGTTACGCGATTATTAGTTTTCACTTAAGTGAATAGTAACTCCGGTTTTCCGGAGAAGCCACGGAGTAGAGTTGGCTTTCGGCGCGTATCGGACTCCGTTCATAGCGATCCAATAGCTCGTTTCGAACGGTTCAGCTATTCTGGAACCAATGGCACTGACGGATTTTGGATCTGACGCACGGTTTTCGAGAAAAAGGAGTTTTAACAAAAAGAGGGTTTCCGCTCTTTGCTATTCGTGCATTTTAAAACTCCTCGTGCTTTGTACAAGTGATCTGGAGATGGGTGAGAGATGTTTCAAGTACCTACTGGTGGCAGGGAATTCAAATACGAGTTTGAATTAAAGGATTTCGGGTTTCCACCAAGGCCTATGTGTGAAATATGGATTAGTTGGAGAGAGGTCGGATTTTGTCGCAAATCGGCAAGCAAATCGGATGAAACGAAATCGTAGTTTCGATGCCCCCGTCGTCCTGAACGCGATGGCGCTGTCGGATTGAAAATCCGACAGACGGATTTTCGGGAAACGCGAAATGTTCGCTGAGGGGTCGAAGGTGGCAAATCGGAAACTTCGCAAAAGTCATTGTATTTTATGTACCGAATCGCTTGAGATCGAGCGTGGTGGTGCGTATGCGCAAGTTACGCGCAATGGCAGGGACTAAATTATAAAAATAGGGCTGAGGTGGGTTTTTTCTGCAATTGTACATATATCATAGTGTTAGGTCACCATGAAACCCTAACCCTGGGTCCCCTCCTCTTCCTTAACCGCCTCCCTCACGTTCCCCTGCTCTCCCTGCGCGCGCCCCGGCCACCTGAGCACGTCGCCGGCCGCCGGAGCTGGCCGCTCTTCCACCTCCTCCATCACCTTCCACACTTTTCTTTCCACCCTCCTCAACCACCGAGCTCGGGAAGGCACCTAAACCTATGTAACCATCTTCCCTAGGCCGAGACCCATCTCCGGTGTCATTCTCGCCGGTCGCCGCCGCCGCCCCCGAGGTCGCCGGCCGCCGCTGCTGCTCTCTGCGCCCGCCCAAACCCGGAGCGGGCCGAGCTTGAGGCCGCAGCGCCTCCGCGCGTCACCGTTGTCCACCATCGGGCGCGCCACCTTCCCCTCGACCTCCGGCGCCGTCGTCGCCGTTCCCCGCCGTCCATGTTGGCTGTGGTGCCGCCTGGACTCGCCGCAGCCGCCCAGACCCGGAGCGGGCCGAGCTTGGGAGATCTCTGCCTCCGCCGCATCCCTGCCTTATAGTGCCGACCTTCCAGCACCGGAGCATTTGTGTGCACCCACCGGACATCCCGACCTGTCGGATGCCGCCTGTCGTGGCCGCACCCCCCGGACGTGCCTTAGCTCGTGCGGCATGCTTGTTCCGCCGCGCCCGCCGCTTCAGCCGGCCACCGAGCGTGAGTTGTATCCTTCACCTCCCGAACTTCCTGGGCACCGGCGCGAACGCACCGTGCCGCGTGTGCGTCGGAAGCAAGTTGCTCGGCCAAGCCGAAATAGGCCTTAGTTGTAGGTTATGTCGAGCAACCCAAGCCTCCCCGATCTCTGCGCGAGGAGAACGTGTGATCATAAGCAAAATTACCTTGTCATCGTGTCCCTTAGTTTCTCCCGGGAGACTCGTTCTGGCATGTTTCGGCCGCGGTGTCGACCGTTGATTTTTTGGCTGTTATTCGTTGCTTGTGCTGTTCAGCGTTCTTCTCCTTGTTTAGGGCTTTATGATGCCTACGAAGTGAGCCACAAGTGATCGTTTGGCAGTTCTGCTCACAGTGCTCACCTTCTTTGGATCAGCTGATGTACGTTCGCCTGTTCGCACGATTTTTCGGCGACTGCGCTGTCGCCTGACTTTCGGTTCTCTCGCGCTATTCACAGTGAGCCATTGTGCTAAAGCTTGAGCACGCCTCCAGTACGTCGAGAGACCTGTCAAGTATGTGTCTCGGAGACTTAGAAGTCCTACTGTTGCGTGAACGAGCCAGTTATGCGCCGATTACTATATATTGGGTTTTATGAAGTGAGGGCTATGGAATGTGTATTATGTGGTATGTGGGCAGTGTTAGGGGCATGTGGTGGACCTTTGGACTGAAGATGTCCATGAGTTGTTAGCTTTGCGGAAATCGAAAAGTTTGATTCGATTGGGTTTTCGGCGAATTCGCGAAGTAATGCGGTTTCATTGGATTTACTCCGACGTCGTTTGTTGCTCTGTGAGTGCTATAGGCTTGGTTGCTAGGTCACCTCATCACATTGTGGGATTCGGTGACGAGGTGACCGACGGTGGTTTCGTGTCGAAATAGACCTTTCGGAACCCGATTAGAAATTATGAGATAATTGTTGTAGTGGTGTATCTTGTGTTTCGTGCCAACATCAAATTGTAATGTTTTGGGGCACAGAGTGATCGTAGTATGAGTAGGTGCGTCGTCTTCGAGAAATTCATGTCCTACGGAGTCCAGTGTGTATATCGGTTCGGGCGATTCGGTAATCGTTGGAAACGATCTTATGTGAATTGTTTGTGGGTGTTTTGATACTGTGTATATTGTGGGATTAGATGCTAACCAGGTGGACCTTATGGCGTGCATTCTTTGCAAGTTCAGGAGCAGGGCTACATTCGTACAGGGGCGGTATTCATCGACAGTCCGGACAGTGTGTGCACGCCGGGTGACTGGTTTCTTACTTTGCTCTTTCGTTATTATCTACATAAATATATTTATATATATGTTGAGCCTTAGCCATGTTGTTCAGTTACTCTACTCGGTTGTTCTTTTTTATCGATGGGGTAGGAGTAGAGTATTATACATATTTATTTTTGCTTACTTAGCTATTTGCGATACCCGTTTCCAATTTTAGTAAGCGATTCTTGTGATTATCTGTGATGATTAGCGATTAGTCGGTCTCGATCTAGGTTCAGTATGTTGTGACTATTCGGTGCGTCCTGACTTTTGTTCTGATGCTTTGAGCGTCTGGTTACTGAGGGGTGGGTTATTGTCGGTTAGTTGCCGCGGATGATTATTTATTTCATATCCTATATTGTGAATGATGGTTCGAGTTCCTTATACTTGTGACAATGATCTTGGCTCGATTTCATATCTTATACCTTGTGAACATGATTGTACGAGTTTCATATCTCGTTATACTTGTGACTATGATGGTGAGTTATATCCTTTACTGTGCCATGATTTGATCGGGTTCATATCTAGTTGATCTGAGTGGTCAGTCCTGCTGCGGGTTATTAAGCAGTATTTGAATATGTGTTGACGGATAGATTGTCATGTTGTCGCCACCTAGTTGACTGTGGAAGTGGTCGGATTTTGGATTCTTTACAGTGAATCACCTATGCGGTCGAATGCCTGTGGCGGCAGGATGTCGGACTGATGCCGACTTTTATCATGGGATATTGCATTGATCGCCCGATACTCGTCGCATTTCACAACACGGCAGTCTGATCCACCGCAGGAGTGTATCTTTTCCGAAAAGTGGTTGATGTGACAACACTTGATCCTAGAGGAGTTTTCACTGGGGAGTGTAGTGCACTGGCTTAGGTCTCGGTGTGATGACAGAGAAGCATTGCTTTAAGATTTGTGTAGTTTCTGACTTATGACGTTGACGCATATGTGTTATGTAGCAGTGTTGCAGATTTTACAGTTTGCTTCTTTTATAGTTGTTGCTAACTATGTAGATATTATGTATGCTTTCGGTTCGATGACAGTAACGGTAGCGTTATTCGTCATGTTTTACTTTTTAATTTATTGCTACGTGTATTCGTATATATGCTCTTTACTTTTATTGTTGTCTTTATTCCATGACCCTTGTGTGTATTTGCTTTCTTACTCCGGTGAGTACTCCCAGCAATGATCGGCTTGCGTTACCATGGGAGGGAGACATGTTTAAATGTCTCACCTTCCCCCACCATTTTTAGGTATTGCGAGATGAGTAGTGGACGAGACTGAGGGTACTGTGTATGCGGTCGATAGGAGCTTCCGACCAGTTATTTCAGTAGATTTTACCCTTATTATTCAGGTGGTTATAGCTTAGATATTTATATGGTTCAGTATTTTTTATTACATTTGAAATGTGGATTCTGTATTTTTTAATTAAAAAGTTTTATACATAGTGTAGCGTTTTTAAAGAATAAAGATTTCCATGTAGGAAACAGCTTTCAAAAGGTTTTCTGTGATTTTATATCGTAGTATTTCAAAACCTGTTTCTGTGGTTGGAAACATTTTAACTGATAGATGTGGATTTATGTTTAAATGTTGAATGCATAAATGTGAATCTGTGGTGAATAGTGTATGAATATATATATAACGGTTGGTTATTTGTATGTTCATTTGTTGTGGTTGTGCCTGGGTGACTTCTTGTACTTGTGCGACGCCGTGCAAATAAAGGGGAGACTCTGTCCGTGTGAACAGTGGATTCCCTGTGTTTGTGGCGGATCTGGCATACTCTAGGGTCAGGCTTTTCAAAAAAAAAAAAAAAAAAAATTTCAGACGCTTTTCCGCTATGTTTTAAACTAAAAGGGACCCCGGGGCGTGACAGGGAGAAACAGAGTAGAGACTCTCAATTGTTGAGGATCCGGGAGCAGATAAAGAGGGGACAGGTAGAGGACTTCGCTATGGACAGTTCGGGAGTACTGCGGTATAGGGACCGACTGTGTATGCTTATGAATTCAGAGATCCGAGAAAAGATTTTGAGAGAGACTCATTACTCACTTTATACGGTTCATCCCGGTGGAACCAAGATGTATAAGGATTTGAAGACACACTTTTGGTGGAATGGAATGAAGAGGGATATTGGCAAATGTGTGGCTCAGTGTCTGACTTGCCAACAGATGTGAGTAGCGCATCGTGTACCTGCTGGCAAGCTTCAGAATTTTCCAGTGCCTGAGTGGAAATGGGATCAGATCACCATGGACTTTGTCATGGGTTTATCGAGAGCACAGGGTAGATTTGATGCTATATGGGTGTTAGTGGACAGACTGACCAAATATGCTCACTTCCTACTAGTGCAGACCACTTGGTCCAGAGAGCGACTCGCCCAGTTATACTTGGATGAGATAGTGACGTTACATAGAGTATCTACCTCGATTATATCAGATAGAGATCCGAGGTTCGTCTCGCATTTCTTAAGGAGCCTTCAGACGGCTTTGGGTACTCAGTTTCATTTCAGTACGACTTTCCACCCACAGACAGATGGTCAGTCGAAGTGGACCATTCAGACTCTAGAGGACATGTTGAGAGCTTGTGTCCTGAACTTTGGAGAAGGGTGGCATCGACATTTGAGCTTAGTTGAGTTTGCATACAACAATAGCTATCAAGTGAGCATTCGTATGGCTCTATTTGAAGCATTGTATGGACGCAAGTGTCGATCCCCTTTGCATTAGAGTGATGTGGGTAAGAGGAAGACTTTGGGCCCTGAGATTCTGTTAAAGGCAGACGAGAATGTCAGAGTTGTGCAACGACATCTTGAGACCGCCCAGAGTCGACAGAGAAGTTATGCTGATACTAGGAGATGAGACATGGAGTTTCAGGTTGGTGATCATGTTTTCCTGAAAGTCTCGCCGTCGCGAGGGATTCGTAGATTCGGGTTCATGGAAAGCTCAGTCCACGATTTGTTGACCCTTTTGAGGTTGTGGAGAGAGTCGGGCCAGTGGCTTACAGGATTGCACTTCTACCACGACTTGCCGGTATCCATGATGTGTCCCATGTCTCAGCTTTGAAAAGATATATTTTCGACCCCTCACACGTGATTGACTTCACTCCACTTGAGCTAGACGAGAACCTGAGGTACAAGGAGTGACCGGTGCGGATTCTTACTCGTAAGATGAAAGAATTGCGTAACCAGGTCATACCGTATGTGAAAGTGCAATAGAGTAATCACGAGGAGCGTGAGGCGACGTGGCAGCCGGAGGCTGTGATGCAGGAGGCCTACCCCCACTTGTTTGAGGTACCGTGTTGAGGTACGATTCTAAGTTTCGAGGACGAAACTTTTTGTAGTGGGGGAGGATGTAGCGTTCCTGGTGTTTAGCGGTCTGAGAGACTTCAGTATCTATGGCATGTCGGCACGTGTGGTAGGTGCCGGGACAAGTCAGAGACGTTTTGGCGCGAATTGGACGCAAAATGGACTCGGCGCAGTGCGAGAGTGGAGTTTTGACACTTAAATCTGCAAAGTGCAAGATTTCAGTGTTGAGTACCGGTACCTGGGTTGAGTACCGAAACCCCAGAGGGATTACAGAACTGAATGCTCTCGGGTTTGCACAGTTTGATACTGAGTACCGGTACCTGTTGGTAAGTACCGGTACTGGGACTGAGTATCGGTACTGCATCGGGCTAGTACCGGTACCCAGTGAGCGAGTTTGCGGAAAGAGGGCAGTGTACCCGTACCCAAGTTGAGTACCGATACTCCAAAAGGCAAATTGAGTAGGTAAGGGGTATTTTGGACTTTTAATTGTCGATAAGTACTAACCGACCCCCCAGCCTTCTCTCTTTGTGTATAAGGGTGGAGAACACATAGGTTGGCTTCCCTTTTTCTCTCTCTAGCTTCTTGTCTCCGTTTCTTTGTGATTTTGGATGCTCGATCTTAGTTTTCGTTCGCTTGTCTTTGGAGGATCGTGCGCGCAACGTGGTTGAGTCCGGTTGAGGCCGTTGGAGGTCGAGCTAGCGCGAGGTTCTCCTATCGACTTCTAGCCAACGTTGGACGAGCATTCGAGGTAGGTTAATGTTTACCGAAATCGTCGGAATTCCTTCTAAGTCATAGAAGTAGGAGCATGTATTTTCTTATCTAGACCATCATGTTTAGTAGCTCGAATTCGTCGTAGATTTGCTTGTTTTATATGAAATTCGAATTTGGAGCATTATTTAGTGATTTTAGATGAAGTTATATATGCTGAACTAGGATTTGACTTAGGAGAAAACTCATTAAACCTACACTGCCACTTTTCGAAAAGTAACCAACTTAGCTTCAAAAGCTGTTATTCTTTTGTATCACCGCTGTTAATGCGTAGTGGATACTCAGATTAGTGTAGGTTGAGATTATACTCGTGCTGAGGGGCCGAGCTCGTTTTACAGTAGATGGCAGACTGTTCCGTACTGTCGGGTGCCGTCGTGGTTGACAGTGGACCCAGATGTTTACATCTTGTTTAGATTGTGCCGAAGGCATGTGAGTTTTGGTTGTTAGACCAAATTGACCCATTTGCATTGACTATAGCCTGTGTGAGTCTGATTGAGCTCGATAGAGACATGCTTGCATACTCGGTTGGGCCACGCCTATCAGTGCCACTCCGGAGTGAGGCTTGTGTTGATGTCGTAGCAGTCCTATTTGGATAGTTTACTTTGACCGGCCACCCCCATGGGTGGTGTACAGGTAGCTTGGATACAGGCCGGGTGGGTCCATTTGGGCGGCCCTTATGAGATTGGGTCAATGTGATGCATGTTTACGTCTACTGATAGCCTGTGTTGGTTAGCAATAGTATAGTGGCATGTGGCTATAGAGTTTTTTCCAGCTTTCCTTACTATCCTTTGCATACCTTACTGTAGACTTAGTGGGTAGGCCATTGAGATCGGTGACGGTACCCATTGAGGACTACTCTGTTTGGCAGTAGTTCTCACACCCAGTTGTTGGCACCTTTTTGTAGAGCCTTCGTCTGTAGCTGCTGCTGTTGCTGATTCTGACCGTGGTAAGAGAGTCACGAGCTAGATCCTTTCCATCCCTGGTCTGTTGCTAGAGGAACATCTTTCAGAGGTAGTTTTGAGGTTTTATGTACGTACTGCTATATTGTTGTACTCGCTGGAGCGAGGTTGTTCCGGAGCTTTTGTATGTACAGTGGAACCTTTATGCTTTTATATATATGTTTTAGTTACAGTGGCTCTTTATCTCTTGTGTAGCTATATTCTTTTATAAGCACAGCTACCATTTCGTATATACGAAAAAATTCTGTGTATGCAGCGGGTCTGTTGGCGTGCCCTGGGAAACGTGGTAATCTGAGGCGTGACATATGACTTCCTATTAAACAATTGGTAGAGTAGGATACTTCAATGCTATCTTCGTTCAGACTTTTTGATAAGCTAAAATGTTGACTTAAATCCCCAAGAAAGAATGTTCTCCCTCATGTCAGGACTCAAAAAAAAAATTTTAATAAATCCAAGATGCAAACTTAAATGCCCAAGAGATAGACTTAAATTTAATAAGAGGAAATTAGATATGGCTAAAGCCTAATAGGATTTGAAATCAAGATCTCTTACTCTAGTATCATAAAAAGTAATGTGAAACA
>NW_017890525.1:0-23291 GCF_001540865.1 Ananas comosus
GTATGTTACAGCCAGTCTATGCCCAGTATGACATCAAACTCCTTGAGGTTCTTAAGTTCTAGCATCCTAATGGGCATTATCCAGTTGCCTACTTGCACTGGACACGATGAGCATTCTGTATATGTGTTAAATGTCGACCCAGGGCCCTCAACTCGCCATTTGTCACTCGCCTTTATGAGTATGTCATGCATGCGTGCGAATGATCTATTAATGAATGAATGCGTGGCACCTGTATCAAACATAGCCCTGGAGCGAACTCCGTTAATTAAAACCATACCTGCCACAAGGCGATGCTCCTCCGCCTCCGCAGGCTCCTCGGCTTGGACCTGAGCGGTGAATACCCGTCCGCTCGGGGTCGATCATGCCATCTCGGGCATGCGCGGCATCATCGCGCGTCCCGTCGACACGGCCGTCGGTGGAACTCCTCCATAGTGAGCCGGAATCGCTGGCGCCGATGCAGTGGATGGGGTAGGTGAGGCTCCTCCTCCCGGGCAACCCCGTATGAGGTGCTCCGGTTGCCCGCACTTGTAGCACTTGTCGTGGCGCTGCTCGCAACGTGACATTGGGTGGTCTCCGCCACATACGACGCACCGTCGCGCCCCACTGCCCTTTTGCTGAGTCCGTCGATACTTCGGGGGCTTCTTGGAACGTGTCTGACCCCCCGAACCGCCGCCTTGACGCTTCTTGTCTTTGTTCTTGGACTCGGCCAACAACTCCTCCCGAATGTGGGCGTCTCCGTGCTCCGCCCAAAGTGCTCGGTCGAAGACCTCCACAAAGGTCGTGAGCTTGAGTATCTTCACGGCCTTGTAGATTCCCAGCCGAAGTCCTCGCAAGAACCACTCGGCCCGGTCCCGGTCATCTCTCACCAACTCCGGGACACAGTCAATGATGTAGGAGAACTCCTGCTCATACTCTGTTACTGAGCGGTCCCCCTGCTCCAACTTGCACTGAGCGGTCCCCCTGCTCCAACTTGCGAAACTTCTCCTGGAGCTTCCGCTTCAATGTGTCGGGGAAATAGTTGGCGAACATCGCCCTCTTGAACTCCTCCCACAACATCGGCGGGAGATCGGAAGGCCGATCTCGCTTTACGCGCTTCTACCACACCTTCGCCGCTTTCTCCAGGCAGTGGGTAGCAAGATACACCTGTCCCTTTCCAAGGTACGTAGGTCCTCGAAGAGAGTCTCCATCGAGTTGACCCAAGACTCGACCATCGCCAGCTCCACCTTTTCGCCCTCAAAGATGGGTGGATGGAACTTGTTGAACTTAATAAGAGCCGCCAGCGCGCGCTCTCCCTCCACGTCTTTGGCCGTCACATCGGTTGTCGCCGATCCCGACGCCGCCTGTGGAATAATCGCCGGCAGTGGACGTGCCGTCATCGGAACCGCCGCGATGCCCTCACCCTCAGCTGCTTCAGGTACGCGCGTCGAGGGTACAGGTGGGACACGGTCGTCCGTCGCCATAGCGGTCGTCACCGCCATCTGCCGCTCCATCAGCTCCTGGAGCCGCTCAAATCGGGTCTCCTGGCGCTGCACCACATTGGTCAATGCGGTCACTTGCGCCCGCAACTGATCCATCTCGTTTGGTTCAGCCTGCTCGGGCACCTCGGGAGGCAGTGCCGGAGTAGACCTCGTGCTCAGGCGTCCTCTTGGTGCCATTGGCTCCGGAAACGTAAGTACTTGGTTAATCATCTTAACCCGTTCGTCTCGTCGCAATTACGACATATGACGACTCAACAACGAAATCGGGCGAAAGCATAAGTGTACTCATTCTCGACTCTTAGAATCATGTTGTCGGCAGCCGACACAACCACCTCAGGTCAAGAACTAATACCACTTTAATCAATCTCTAGCGACTACTAGAGACCTATCGCCACTTCGACCCAATCGAATCAACTTCCGCCACCGTTATAGGTTCACGTTCCACTCACGCACCTATAACCTTAGGGTTTACCAACCTAGGGTCTCCTAGGTCATCCTAGACTTTCTCTTTTTACTTGCTCTTAATGCTCTGATACCAACAGCTGTCACGCCCCCACCCCAAAACCGNAAACTAGCAAAAACCTAACAAAAATGGAGAAGAAACCATAGGGGAGGAGTTCTCACCTTTTCTCCACTGGTCTAGGGCTCAAAGGAGCTCACAAAGGGGCTGGGGTGTCATATATAGGTGTTGCAACAATTGCAAAAACACCCCTCCACGAAAACAGCCCGCTCTGCACTGTGTACCGGTATACGGATTTGTGTACCGGTACACCACCCACGAAAAGCCAAACCCGAGCCTCGGGTTTGCTGGGAAATGGTCTGTGTACCGGTACACTACCACGTACCGGTACAGCCATCGATCACGTACCGGTACAGCAAGCGAACCCGTACCGGTACGCAGCCCGCTGAAGGAAACCCGAGAGCTAACCAAAAATCCAACTTTTTGGATTTTGGTACACCGCTTCAAACCACAATTGTCGGGACTCGAACCATGGGTCGGAACACTGTCTACGACCTTTCAGAAAGTCTGAGATGGCTCGTCACACAGATCAAACACTCGAACCTCGCAATTTGCAAAGGTCCAGTGCGTCACAGAATTATCTTCCATAGTTCCCAGTGGGCTCGGCCGCCGACTTTGCCGATCTCCCCACTAGGTCCAAGTGGGCATAAGTAACGGCAGATAGATAGATAGATAGATAGATATCTGAAACTATAAAGACATAATAGGAAAACTATGCTACTATGCCCATAATCATGAGTAATGAATACATGCATCATATAGTAAAGGTGTACTATCATGCTAACAAGTTCGATCCATGTTCGAATAATAATGTTCAATGACCATATTAACTATTCATTTACCCAATCTGTGGCGAAACCCTTGGGTTCACCTACGTCTCACATATCCATCCCAGTTGGGTAAGGGAACTCCATGTGCCCCCGAACCCGGGACTGTTTGTGGACATCCATGTTGTCCTAATCGTCCGACACTCCAGAGTACTCGACGACAATTCCTCTCCATGTGAGGAAATGGATGGATATACCACCCCAATACAGACCGTGAGCTTGATCTATCCTCTCCAAGTGAGGATACCCTACGAACTAGGGCCAACATCTCTCGGAACTCATTATTCCGGTGTTCATGCATAACTACTTAGCTTTACTAAGTTCATTGTTCATGAGTCAGTTTCTAAGGGATCCACCTATCCCTTAGTTCATAAAGAACCTCTAGTGTCAAATACACTACATTAATGCCACTCGTTTGTTCTTTGACATTTAGATGTCACTCGTTTGTTCTTTAACATTTAGATGCCACTCTCTATGTCACCAAACACCCATCGTGTTCATCTCTTTCCCTTGGCACTATAGGATCCATGTTCCGACCCAATCCTTACCTATCTATCTCACCAAGTATTCCATATACACTAGGTTAACATTTAGAAGCATAAGGAAAAGGTACTACGGTGCAATCTTACAATGCAACATGCAAGAGATGAAAATCATTTACTTCTAAGACATAGAAAGGAGCTCGGTTGCTTCGGGATGACACCCCCCACCTTTTGAAGGTACGAAGGCTCTAGAAATGCTTCTCGGCGTACTTTACGACGAGGTCTTGGCCTCCTTGCTTCAAAACAATGCTCAATCGGTCCTATTTGGCCGATAGCTCTTCACCCGCTAGACGAATCGAAAATCCGACTTCGCCCTCGCGTTTCGTTACGTAACAATTAGGTTTACATGCCTTCAAATGAGATCAATCTCATAGTTTAACAAAAACCCCATTTTGGGTGCCCTAGGGTTAGCATCATGCAAATAGCACCATGAAACCCTAGCCTCTAGCTCTAGTCCACCAACAATGGTGCTAGAGATCCATTTGACCTCATCTCAAAAGCTCAAAACCTAACACCTTAGATTTCACATGTTAGGGTTCAAGAGCTTACCTCTAGGTTAGCTCCAAAGGTGAGGAGAGGAAGAGGGAGATGCTCCAAGCCTCCTTGAGCTTGATCTCCTCCTTCTTCTTCTTCTTCTCCTCTTTCTTCTTTTCTCATTTCCTTCTTCTCCATCTCTTTTCTTTCTTCTCCTTCTTTTCTTTCTAGAGAGAGAGAGGGAGAGAAAGAGGACTGAGAGAGAGTGAGGGGAAATGAGAGAGGGAGAGAGAGCTCTTTGCTCTCTATACCCCTTACTAATGGCATAATTGCAGCCAAGCCCCTCCACTTTATATCTCTTAACCTGCCCTGACTGGGCAATTTTCGCGCGGAGGGACCGATCTCTCCCTGCCTGGGACTGGTCCCCGAGAGCCTCTCCAGCTATCACGTGTTCGGGAACCGGTCTCTCCCCGAGAGACCGATCCTCGGGAGACCGGTCCTTGCCTGAGAGACTGGTCCCCGAGAGCAGGATTTCAGGACTTAGCCAAATTTTTGGCTTTCTCGCTGGTGTCGCCTTCGGGGACCTGTTTCCTCAGCCTGGGAACGGTTGTCTCAGGCAACCCCGCAACCAGCAGCCTCGAGGACCGGTCTTTCCCTGCCAGGGACCGAACCCCGAGAGCAATCTGCTAAAAATGTAGATTTTGCATTTCTTGCTCTCGTGGACTCGACTCCAAAGCACTTTTTGTATTTTGGACATCTTTGGCTTCTACGAAGGGTACTTACTCGACAATTAGTCGATCTTGGACGAAGTACAACTCTTGAATTTCGAGAATTCACTTCCTTACAACCGGCTTGTAGGGAGCGACCCTCACAAACATGTGCGAATGAACACAAATGGCAAGCAAGCATAATCAACCGTCTCAAGTCCGATGTCATCATATCTCAACATGGTATAAGTACTAGCAACCCTATAGGTCTAGTTCTATATTCCAAAGTAAGGTCTAACCATATATCAATCTCAATGCCCCTTTATAATATTAGTTTACTAAGTTCAAGCACATTCCAAGCCTAATGCCACTTCATGATATTAGCTTACTAGGTCAAAGCATATTCCAAGCCTAATGCCACTTCATGACATTAGCTTACTAGCTCACACATCATTCAAGTCTATTGCCTCTTTATGGCGTTACGTTTTCTCCTTTGTCAATGTGAATTCTAAGTCCAAGAACATAATGTACTTGTCATTTTACCGCATGAAATATGATTTCGGTCACATATAAGAATGCTAGTCAAATGCATGATTCCAACATGAATAACTCTCTACTATATAGAGATCCAAATTTGCATTGTACACAACATGTGCATTTTAAGCATTCTAAAATTCATATATGCCCTATCTAGCATGAATATGTATGATTTTTTATTTTACAATATTTAAAATGACATAGGCAAGATTTTCTCATTTTGGTGAGGCCAAACCCACCAAGAGCTCTTCAAAACCCCTTCGTTTGCACCGACGAAGGTGTCCACTAGCCTCCTAGCTCCCTAAAGATAACTCTAAGAGGGTTAGCCAAACGAAATGAACACCCAAAGTATTCATCTCAAAATTAACCCAAGTATAGGACAAAACTCACCTAAAGTATAGAAAATCCCTCTTTATATCCAAATGAGAGCTAGAGTTTTTCTAATCCAACCTAAATGAAGATTCTACACCTATCAAATAAGTCCCAAAAGTCTCAAATAAAAAATCCTCAAAACAAACCCTAATTTCTCATTCTAGGGTTTCAACACAAGAAATCCATCAAAACATGGATAAAAAGGGAAAAACAAGTTTCTAACCTCTTCAGAAACTTCAAACCGCCCTAGAAACCAGCTAGGGTTGAAGGTTGATCCTCAAACAAGCTCTAAACACCAAGCCAAAGCTTCTCCTATGGTGGAATTAGCACCAAGAAGCAAAAGAAGTAAAAAAAAAAGAGTTTAATCTTCAAAAATTCTAACTAAAATGAAAGAAAATGAAAGAGGGGAAGGGGAGAGCTCCCTTACCTTCTTCTCCACTGTTTCCAAGCTCAGAGAACACCAGGGGGTCGTGGGGATGCTTGTAGTGTTTCTACAATTCCAAAAACACCCCTAAAAAATAAGCAGACTACGATTTGCACTGCGTACCGGTAAATGGGAATTAAGTTGTACCGGTACAAGTCCACGGTACGCGCAAACCCAAGCCTCGGGTTGACAGAAAAACTGCACTGGTACCGCTACAAGCCCGATATCACATATCGCATCCCCGTAGAACGTGCCGAGTTCCGTCGAAATGAGCGGAACACGGAGTAAAACGAGTTGGAATAGGTTCTAAGTGCATTGGAACCTTGGTATAGAGTTAAAGGACTCAAGAGAGCAAAATCTGAGAAAATTGGCTAAGTCCCAGTTTTTGTGCTCTCGGGGTCCAGTCCCTCAGAGAAGGACTGGTCCACGTACGCGAGAGTTGCCCAAAAACTGAGAATTTGGCTAAGTCCTGAGAAACTTGCTCTCGGGGTCCGGTCCTTGGGTGAGAGACCGGTCCCCGTACGCGAGCCAACCGAACAGAGGGGAAATTGGCTAAGTCCTGAGAGTTACGCTCTCGGGGACCGGTTCCTCCGGGAAGAGACCGGTCCCCGTAAGCAAAGACTGAGAGTTGCGCTCTCGGGGACCCGTCCCTGCAGGGAGAGACTGATCCCCGTAAGCGAAAATGGCCCCCAGCGGCTAAGTCCTAAAAAACCTACTCTCGGGGACCGGTCCCTGCGGGGAGAGACCGGTCCCCGCATACGAAAACTGCCCAGTCTAGAATGTGGTGAATGGTGAAAAGCTGAGGGGTTTAAGTACAAAAGTGGCATGTGTGGGGTGTATAGGTTGGGGGAATGAGGTCTTCTCCTCATTTTTCTCAACCCAACCACATTAGGGCTCCCTCTCTCTCTCTAAAAACCTTCTCCTCTCTCTTCCTCTCTCTCTAGAGCTTGGATCAAGGAGGGTTTTGGAGGGATCTAGTTGGAGAAGAAGCTTCCCAAGGTCGTGGCAAGCTTGAGCAAGAGCTTTTGGATGAAAGCTTTGGACTCTAGATGAGTTTTCAAGAGTTTAAACTAGGTTTTGGGTTATTTTCCCTTCTAGCATGCTTCTATGAGATCAATGGAAGATTTTTCCCATATTTTTCATGCCAAGGACCTTGAATGGAGAAGATGACATTGTATAGGGACCTATAGTTAGGATTTTTGGATTTTGAGGTCTAAGCTTGGGATTGATCGCATTCTAACCTAATTGGTAGGTCAACGAACGTATTGGTGCGCTCGGTTCGGCGATACGATGAGCATATGCAAAGAAATCGAGAAAAATGGGGACCGTTTCGGCTCCGTTTCGTCGTAGCAAGCGGCATAGAAGTCTAAAAATTGTGAAAAATTAGATTACGGCGTCTTAGCATCACCAAGAGGTGGGGGGTGTTGTAATAGGCTGAAATCTGATCATAGGCTAATTGTGATCAAATTGATGACAATAATGCTAAAATGGAAATTAAAGGCTTCTAAACCTAAGTAGAGGTTTGAGATAAGTCATTGAGACATTTTGGAAGTGTGAGAAGAGATATGAATGGAATTGGAGTGGCTAAAGAACTCCAATTGCCATTATTACCCTAATGCTGAATTTTGTAGTCGATTTGGTCAAAATGAACCGTATGATGTCAAATTTGAAATGAATTGCTCCCAAATTAATTTGGTAGCTTGGGAAGGTTATTTGGCATGTTTTAGAAGTGTTAGAATCAAGTTTGAGTGAATTAAATAAGAGGAAAAGAGAGATGAAGCAGCTGTTGATGCTGCTGCTGCTACTGATGCTGCTGCCCTGTACCGGTACACATTCTTGTACCGGTACAGTAAGTGCGGGCTGCACTGGACTGCAATGCAGTTTTCAACTTTTGAAGGGCTTATGTGCAAACTTTTGTTCTTATCACTTGACCCCTGTTTCTTAGGATGTGTCCACGTATTGGGGTGCCTCTTTAGCAGCTGATCCTTATCTTTTCTTTTTCCTTTTCATTTCTTCAGCCCTAGATCAAGCTAAGGGAGAATAGCTTGAGAGAGATGAGTCCTCTTTGTGTTTTGAGCTGAGAACAGGGAACCAATTGGAGAAAGTTCGAAATTAAGGTAAGTTAAACTGATATTTGATTATAAGTAAGTTACTTACCTTAAAGGAAAGATGGATGAAGACTTGGTTGCTGCCAGGACTGAACCTTGGTGAATTGGTAGCAACCTGGATGCTTCTGGACTTGTGGAGGTGGCCGAATAGCAATCTGAAGCTATTTATGCCAACAGCTTGATGGAGTTCTTGTTGTTGGTGCTGTCGAAATGAAGGAGAGGACCATTTGATGCGGTAAACAAGTTGATTCAGCATCAAGTTAGAGTAAGTCCATTCTATATTGGAATATAGTCGAAGTAGTTGCTTATGTAGAGGTTCTAGAAACGCTACTTGTCGATCTTTACGACGATGTCTCTGCCGCTTAGGTCGAAACGAAGCTTGGTCGGCATTGTTTTGCCGATATCATTTCACCGGCTCGACGAATCGTAAATCCGACTTCGCCCTCGCGTTTAGACACCTAGCAATTAGGCTTAGATGCCCCCAAATGAGATCAATCTCATCATTTTTCAAAAACCCCAATTTGGAGCCCTAGGTTTGCACTATAGCAAAATCCTCAATAAAAACCCTAGATTCTAGCATCAAGCATCTATTAATCTTACTAGAGGTCCATTTGACCCATTTACAAAGCTAGAAATCCAAACCTTAGGGTTCTACAATGAGAGGAGTTTAGAGCTTACCTCTTAGCTAGCTCCGATGGTGAGGAGAGGAAGAAGAAGATGCCCAAGCCCTTCACCTAGCTTGCTTCTCCTTCTTCTCCTTCTTCTTTTCCTTCCTTTCCTTCCTTTCTTTCCTCTCCTTCTTCTTTGCTTCAAGAGAGGGAGAGGGCTTAGAGAAAGAGAGAAATGTGTTTGGGGGTGAGAATGAGAGAGGGAGAGAGTAATCTCCCCTATATACCCTTCAACTAATGTAACAATTGCATTAGAGCCCCTCAACTTTGCCTCTCTCACAATGCCTAGGCTGGGCAGTTTTCACGCTCGGGGACCGGTCTGTCCTTAGAGGGACCCGGTCCTCGAGAGCTCTCCTTGGGGGCAGAGGGCTTTGCCCAGACTTCTACGCGCACGAGGACCGGTACGTCCCACCAGGGACCGATCCCCCAGAGCAGAACTCTCAGGACTTAGCCAATTTTTCTTCTTTCCTGCTGGCTACGCGTACGGGAACCGGTCCGCGCCTGAGGGACTGGACCTTCAGGGACCGGTACCCTTTCGAGGGACCTGACCCCGAGAGCAAATCTTGTGTGCAGAATTTTCTGTCACGTCACTAGCTTACGGGAATTGGTTCCCCCCACCAGGGACCATTCCCCAAGAGCAAAATCTGCCAAGTGCAGATTTCTCCACAGCTTGCTCTCGCGGATCCATCGCAATGTACTTTTTGGATTTTTGACTACTTCGGCTTTTCCAAAGCATATCCACTCGACAATTAGTCGATTCTGAATGAAGTCTAACTCTCGGGTTTCGAGAATTCACTTCCTTACATCCTCCCCTCCTAAAAAGGGGTTTCGTCCTCGAAACTAATTCAACTTCTCAACTCAACTTAAATCCATACCTTATTTCTCAAACAGATGGGGGTGACGCTTTCTCATCAGTTCCTCGAGTTCCCAGGTGGCTTCACAATCATTGTGATTGCTCTACCGGATGTTAACATAGGGAATCTCGTGATTTCGGAGTTTACGCACTTCTCGGGCAATAATCATCACCGAAACAACATGCAACATCACATGAATATCATCTCATTTACCCTAAAATGCATGCACAAACATTAGCTCATATGCTCAAGAAAGTGACAGATAGACATAAAGGGAATTTCAACAAGTTTGAAAAGCACCACCCACCTCGTAGGCTTGCTTGGGTACTACGGTGATTTTCTTGGGATTTTTAGACTCCTCGTTCGTCACCTGCGGCAAAACGAAGCCAAATTAGGCCATTTTGCTCATATCTTCCCATGGGCTTTTCGTTTCGACGATCCGAGCACACCAACGCATCGTTTGGTCCCCAATTAGGTTTCTACATGATCAATTTTGATCGCAACCCCTCCAATGCAAAAGCCCCAAATTTGGGTGCCCTAGCTTCACATATATCAAAACCCTAGGTTTTGATCTCAAAGATAAGCAAAAGAAAGCTCAATATACTCAAGAGACTCCATTAAAACCATTCTTAGCTCAATCAAAATCCTAGTTTGGGTTCTACCATGAGAGAGGTTGAAGCTTACCTCTAAAAGCTTCATTCTCCAAGCTAGGGAAGAAGATGAGGGAGTAGCTTCACCCTTTTTGCTTCTTCTTCACCTTCTACTCCTTCTTCTTCTCTTTCTTTCCTTCCCTTCTTCTCTTCTTTTCCTTTCTTTCTTTTTCCTCTTCTTGTCCTCTTGTCTTCTAGAGAGAGAAAGAGAGAGGAGGGAGTGTGAGAGGGAGAGAATGAGAGGAAAATACCTCATAACCCCTCATAATAGCCCACTAGTTGCATAAATGCAAATAAGCCCCTCAACTTTCATTCTGTTGAACTGCCCAGATAGGGCCATTTTCGCTTTCGGGGACTGGTCTCTCCAGCTAGGACCGGTCCTAGAGAGCCCTCCCGCAGCTCAGTAGGGCTCACGTGTGAGGCAATCGGTCTCTCCTAAGGGAACCGGTCTCTCGGGGACCGGTCTCTCCAGCAGGGACCGGTTCCCGAGAGCTGCTTTCTCGGGACTTAGCCAAATTTTTCCTTTTCTCATTTTTCACGAGTACGGGGACCAGTCTCTCCTTTAGGGACCGGTCCCCGAGAGCCCAAAACCTGCAGAATGCAGATTTTTTATTTTTAAGCTCTCGAAGATCCCCTACAATGCACTTTTACTTTTTTTGACGCCTTCGGCCATTCCGAAGTGTACCAACCTCGCACTTTGGTCAATTTGACTAAAGTTCGATATTTATTTACCGAAGTTTCGGTATATTACAGTCGACCTATCTAGGTCCAATGTCCTTTCAATCCTAGGTCCACTTGACTCCAGGCTTAATACTTTTACTACATAACCTAGGTTTACTTTAACTCTAGGTTCAACTCTCAACCTATATTCTTTAACACTAGGTTTCATGCCACTTATCATCTCAACCTATGTTCTTTAACACTAGGTTAATTTTCACTCTTGTCCAACCTATATTTATTAACACTAGGTCCATTGTCATTCTTGTTCAACCTATATTTATTAACACTAGGTTACATATTATACTTGTCACGCCCCGACCGCACGACCCGAAAACGGTACCTATTTGGTCCGGTTCGAGGGCGGCGGCTTGAGGCCGAACGGACAGAGTCTCCCTTATCCGCCCAAGGCTAACCAACGAGATTGTGTACAACAAGTCCCGAGGAAATACAACTTGATTTCATACACAATCAAACAACGATAACACAAAAGTGTTAAAACCATCGAGAGCAAGCAATACTAGTAAAACCATACAAGTATACAAAAGAGAGAAACTTAACTATTTGAACCATGAAATTTAAAGCATTAAATACAACTTGCATTAAACTTCATACATTATTTTTCAATCTTTTCCAAAATGTAAATACATCAAGTACTCTCCAAAACCTCACCCTATACAACATCTACCCTCAAAATATAAAGACAGGGTGGAGCTAATGCGAGTAGACAGTAAGCTATCAACTGATACAGCTAGGGCGCCAAGCCCTTGCCGCGATCCTTTCGCTCGGTCGGGGTAATCGAACTAGCACCTGCAACAACGGGTGTGAGAACTACGAATAGTTCCCAGTGGGTTCGGCCGCCGACTCCACCGATCTACCCACTAGGTCGAAGCAGGCATAGAGAGATATATATGCAATATATATATGTAAAGCTAAATTGGCAAAAAGCAGGTATGATAACTGAGCAAGTAAAGAACATGAGCAAGTAGGTAGAATCATGAATATCTAGCTATGCCTCAATCTGATATCATGCATGCATGAACAATAAATAAAGCTGGGTAGTAAGCTACTATGAACAACAACAACAAGTAAGCTATCATAAACAACCATAGGGAAGCTACTATAAACAACATGTAATGAGTGTGACTCAATAAGTTACCCAATCTCATGGTGAACTCGAAGTTCACAAGCATAACTCACGTGTAAGTCTCATAGGGAAAGTCTCACTGAACTACTCCCGAGACCGCCTGCGGACAGCACACAGACCGTCCAGACAGCACACTGACTGTCCCTCTAGTGACCAACCTCCGGAGTGCACAGCTTGCGGGGAGCGACCCCTCCAAGCGCAGACAGGCTATGTGAGCACGATCAACTCACGAACAACAGCAACCTACCCTCTAAGGGTAATCTCATCATGGAATCAAGGTGTTCTTGTACCCAATCTCATAGTGTCTCAACTACACTAAGGTTCTCATATCAAAATTATCAATAACCATATGTCCTTCATCATAGTTTTCTATAACTAGATGCCACTTGTCATAGTTTTCTAAACTAGATGCCACTCGTCATTTAGACTCATTTTCAACACTAGTTACATCATACTAGTTCTTTAATCTCATAAACATTAACCATCACATATAGGGTCTAGGTTTTCATCATGTAGTTTTCATGCATACTAGATCATGGATCAATCAACTAAACATATAGCTACTAGCATGCAAATGAAAACAACAACAATCGTCTACTAGCCCTATATGCACATGGATAAGATGCAATTAGATCAACATTAAACTTGGACATAGAACGTAGCCCCGCGGCTTCGGGAAGGTCACCACCCACCTTGTGGTAGTGCCGAAAAGCTAAGAAACTCGGCGTCGAAATCCACGTGCGCCGCTTCAACACCTCGGGTCAAAACGAACCCTAGAGCACCCAAAACGGCGATATCTCCGCGCTTGCTCGACGGATCGACGAACCGTCTTCGCCTACGCATTCGGGAGCATAACAATTAGGTTTCCGACCCATCAAAATAGATCAAAACCCAATATTCCCAAAAACCCCAAAAACCAACCCTAGGTTTAGCACCCATGGGAAACCATGGTTTCTAGCTTCATTGTGAGCAAGATCCATGTCCTCTAAACTCATTAGGTTCCATTTGAACCATTAAAAGCAACAAAAACCTCCCAAACCCTAGAAATCACAAGTTAGGGTTGAGGCTTACCTCTAGGGTTTGCTCCAAAGTAAGCCCTAGCTTGAGAAAGAGGAGGGAGAGAAGCCTCTTCTTCTTCTCCTTGATTTTCTCCTTCCTTTCCTTCTTTTCTTCTTCTTCTTTCTCTCATTCTTTTCTTCTTCTTCTTCCCTTTTCGGTTTAGAAAGAGAGAGAGCAATGTGAGAGGGAGAGAGAGAAGCTAAGAGTGAGAGGGAGGCTGAGAAAAAGAGGTATTATAACCCTCTAATGTAACAAAATCCCAAAAGCCCCCTCAAAAATCTAATTTTCCAACTTGACCTGCAGTTTCGGGTCCCTTGTACCGGTACACGAATTTTTGTACCGGTACAAGGCCTGGCAGACAGCCCAACTCGAGGCTCAGTTTCTCGGTTACGCAGGGCTTGTACCGGTACAAGACCCCCTTGTACCGGTACAAGGTCTAGCAGCCTCCAACCCGAGAGCTCGGTTTCTCAGTTGCGCAGGGCTTGTACCGGTACAAGGCCCCCTTGTACCGGTATAAGGCCTGGCAGCCCCCCAAACCGAGAGCTGCGTTGGTTGTACCGGTACAGCCATCACCCTTATACCGGTACAACAGCTCCAGAATACTGTTTTCACTTCTCTTTGGCTCTACTTCGCGCCGATCGATATCAAAACCATTCCAACACCTTCGGAACTCATTTTTGCTCTTCCAAACTTGTTGGAATACCGAATGAAACTTGTCCAAACCGTTCAATTGCCCACTTTGGTCCATTTGGCCAAAGTTAGCCACAAACCATCAAGTTTCAATATCTCACAATACTTGTTCAACTTATGTTTATTAACACTAGGTTCGATGCCACTCAATCTTTCCTAGGTTCATGACACTAGGTTCATACCATACTTGTTCAACCTATGTTCAAGACACTAGGTTCAATGCCACTCGATCTATGTGTATATATATATATGTCCACATGCACATGTCATTTAACATAGTTCCCTATATGTTAACTTGTACTCACTAACATTTCTACAACATGTTCATCATGCATTCTTTGAGCATTCTTATTTTATACAAATATGCATTTCGTCTAGCATGTTCCTATAATGTCAACATGGGTACGTCATTTACCTTATGCTTTCCACTAGCATCATTCACAGTATGTTATCATGCACTATTTGGTAGCCCACATAGTATTCATTTCATGCATTTATACATTCTACCATTAGTTACCATAATATGCATCAATGATAAACACTCATTCTTAGACATACAGGCGACCTAGTCGCTTCGATAAACACAACTCACCTGTTATCGCTTTCCGATTGCTTGTCGTCACGTGCAATCGGCCTCTCGTGGCACCCGTGACCCGGTTTGGCCCGAACTCTCGCGCGACCACCCTAATGGCCACGAATCCGAAATCCGGAATTTGCTCGATACTTATCTTGATGCCAAGATGCTCCAGATCCATTTTCGTAATTTTTGGACGTCTATTCCGCGTGCTGCGGCTATCTGTACCAAAATCGACCGTTTCGTCAATAACTTCGCGTACACTCGTCGGATTGTCGACCGAGCATTCGAACACGTTCATTTGATCCCCAATTAGGTTTCCAAGAGGTCAATTTACCTCGAAAACACCTAGAGGCAAAAGTCCTAAATTTGGTGCCCTAACAATGCCATAATCCAAATCCTTAGTTTTGATCTCTAGAACAAGCAAAAGAGAGCTTATTCAATATCTAGAAGCTCATCTAGAAGCATTCGAACCATTCTTAGGACTTCAAACAAAAACCCTAGTATTTCACCATTAGAGCACCATGAGGGAAAACCATGGATTTCATAGTGTTCATGGCCTTCACATGGTTCTAAAACTTGTAAGAAGATCAAAACTCTAGATCTTAGGGTAGAAATCTAAACCCTAGAACTATACTTGCAAGAACCATTAAAGAGTTCAAAGCTTATCTCAATCAAGCTTGTTCTCTTGCACAAGGTGAAGAGGATGAAGATGACTCTCCTTCTCTTTGACTTCTTCTTCTTCTTCCTTTCCTTCTCTTTTCCTTTTCTTTTCTTTTATTTTCTTCTTTCTCTTTCCTTCCTTTGCTCACGGTTGAGAGAGAGAGAGAGAGACACGAGAGAGGGAGAGAGGGAGAGCTGCTGCTGTGAAGGGAGGGGTTGGGTTATTTAATAGTGTGTAACAATTGCAGATAAACCCCCAAAACACTCATATTTGAAACAGACCAATTTTGTGCTGTCAGCCCAAAGTGTACCGGTACACTTTCTCGTGTCACCGGTAACACGATCGCATATAACCAAACCCGAAAGCAGCTTCCTCGGGTTCATGGCATTTGTACCAGTACACTTTTATTTTGTACCGATACACTTGTCTGTACCGGTGACAACTCAATGGTTGTACCGGTACACTTTGCCCAAATGCTGTTTTGGCTCCGACTCGACTTTACTTCGCGCCGGTCGATGCCAAAACCTTTCTAACACCTTTTAGAACTCACTTTGAGCTCTTCCAGGCTAACATACATCGCAACTTCATAACTTTAGAAGTTCGGTATGTTACAGCAGGGCTGCTGTGCTCTCAGGAGCACGGAGGCCTCCGTGCTCCTGAGCCGTTTTCGATGATGGAGCGTCCGAATCGACGATCGGCTCCGTTAGATTTGATCTAGCGTATTTAAGGTTTCTAGAAAATAATTTTTGCGATTTTTTCATATCATTTACCAAGCAATCGAAAGAATTCAAAATCAATATTTTTTTACGGCTGAAAATAAAAATTCTATAAAAAGTGATGATATAACACTAAAATTTTCGATCAGAAATATTGATCTTGTTATAGATAGTATAAAGAATTTTATATCAAAATTTTATTTGATTTGAATACTTCTTCACCGTTAAACTTGAAAACGTCAGATGTCAACCATTAAAATTTGTGGATTTTGAATTCTTTCGATCACTAGGTAAATGACATAAAAAAATCACAAAAATTATTTTCTAGAAACTTTAAATACGCTAGATCAAGTCTAACGAAGCCGATCGTCAATTCGGACGCTCCATCATCGAAAACGGCTCAGGAGCACGGAGGCCTCCATGCTCCTTAGAGCACACAAGACCNTATATATATATATATATATATATAGAGAGAGAGAGAGAGAGAGAGAGAGAGAGAGAGAGAGTCCGGCTAGGAAATTATCGATAGCACGAAGCATTTGGTTATACTATTCAACCAACCATCGACTCATCCCTAGGAGGCCCACATCATTCTAACCGCAAATCTTTTAATCCAATGGCAGAAAACTTGATAGCATAGCACCAAGTCATTGGTGCTATTAATAGATTCCAGCCTGGCTAGGAAATTATCGATAGCACGAAGCATTTGGTTATACTATTCAACCAACCATTGACTCAACCCTAGGAGGCCCACATCATTCTAACCGCAAATCTTTTAATTCAATGGCAGAAAACTTAATAGCATAGCACCAAGTCATTAGTGCTATTAATAGATTCCAGCCTAATTATATATATATATATATATATATATATAGCGTCTGGTGTGCTTCTGGAAGCACGGAGCACTCCGTGCTTCCAAGTCGTTTTCGATGTTGGGACTTTCGAATCAACGATCGGCTCCACTAGACTTGATCTAGAGTATTTGAAGTACTTAGAAAATAAATTTTGTGATTTTTCGATATCATTTGCCTAGTGATCGAAGTGGCTCAAAATCAACGGCTGAAAATAAAAATCTTATAAAATCTGATGATATGACATTAAAATTTTAGATCAAAGTTATTGATCTTGTTTTATATAGTATAAAGAATTTTATATCAAAATTTCACGTGATTTGAATGTTTCTATATCATTAAACTTGCAAACGGCTCACTACGACCGTTAAAATTATTGATTTTGAGCCCCTTCGATCACTAGGCAAATGATATCGAAAAATCACAAAATTTATTTTCTAGGTACTTCAAATAATACTCTAGATCAACTCTAACAGAGCCGATCGTCGATTCAAAAGTCGTAACATCGAAAACGACTTGGAAGCATGGAAGGATCCGTGCTTCAGAAGCATACCAGCCCACTCTATATATATATATATATATATATATATAGAGCTAGACTCCTATGCTTTCGAAAGTATAGAGACCTACGTATTTGTAAGTTGTTTTCGATGATGATGGGACGTCAAAATTGGCAATCGGTTCCGTTAAACTTGATCTACGCTATTGGAACTGTTTAAAAACCAAATTTCATAATTTTTTAACTTTGTTTGTCTTGTGAACGAATAGCCTCAAAATGAACGGCTGAAAATAAAAATCTCATAAAAAATAATGATAAAGGACTCAAATTTTAAATCGGAAATATTGATTTGCTACTGATGTTATGTAGAATTTTCTATTAAATTTTTATGTAATTTAGATACTTCTATACCGTTGAACATAAAAACGTGCCACATCAGCCGTTAAAATAGTCATTTTTGAGACCTTTCGATCGCTTGGTAAATGATGTCAAAAAATTATAAAATTTGGTTTCTAAATAGTTCCAATATGGTAGATTATACTTAATGGAGCCGATCGTCGAATCGAATATCCTATTATCGAAAACAACTTACAAGCACGGAGGTCTCCGTACTTTCGAAAGTACAGGAGACTTACTCTATATATATATATATATATATATAGAGAGAGAGAGAGAGAGAGAGAGAGAGAGAGAGAGCTAGACTGGTATACTATCGGTAGCACGGAGGCCTCCATGCTACCAAGTTGTTTTCAATGATGCAGCTTCCAAATCGACGATCGGCTCCGTTAGACTTGATCTACACTATTAAAAGTATTTGGAAACTAAATTTCATAATTTTTCAGTATCATTTACCTATCACACGAGTAGTCTAAAAATAAACGGCTGAAAATAAAAATCTCATAAAAAATAATGATAAAAGACTTGAATTTAAGATCAGAGGTACTGATCTTACTCTAAATAGTGAAAAGAATTTTCTATAAAAATTTCATCAGATTTGGATTGGTTTACACCATTAAATTCACAAACACATCAAATCTGCCATTAAAATTATCAATTTTGAGACCTTTTGATCACTAGCCAAATGATATCGAAAAATTATGAAATTTAGTTTCCAAATACTTTTAATAGTGTAGATCAAGTCTAAAGAAGCCGATCGTCGATTTGGAAGCTGCATCATTGAAAACAACTTGGTAGCACGGAGGCCTCCGTGCTACCGATAGTATACCAGCCTAGCTCTATATATATATATATAGAGTTAGGTGTAATACACTGAACTTCGGCAAACTGTGAATTTGAGGGTTGGAATAGTGATTGGAACTCTTCTACAACTTTTGTAGGATTGTTGAGAGGCTTTAGCAAATTACTGGAGCAAGCAGATATCTGGAAGTGGAAAAGTGCATTGCAAGTGCATTATCCTATTGCAATGCTCTGAAATTGGTCAATTACGAAGTTCGAAGGTGGGAAATGGTAAATGAAACTGCCCTACATATTCTAAAGGGTTTGGATAAGTTTCTGATTAAGTTAGAGAGTGATTGGATGGCTAAAAGCAAGAAAGTGCATTGCTGTGGCTTTCTCTCGAATTTTTGCATTGTGTACCGGTACAACATCAATGCTGTACCGGTACAGCAAGCAGCAGTGGCAGCAACTGCGTGGCAGCAGGGAGAATTTGGTCATTTCACTACCTAAGCTTATCTACAAGCTCCCTGCTCGACCCCTGATGTTCAGATAAACATGCTGGAGTTCTGAAAAAGCTTCTCCCACCTTCTCCCTCTTTCTCTCTCTAGGGTTTTTCTCTCTCTACGAGAAAGTCGCCGATTCAGGTCGATTTTCGCTTCCGCTTGATTTTCTGACGCTGGAGACTTGAAGGAAGCTAAATAATGGCAACTGGGAGTTGGTGTCAACTGAGTTTTTACGTGAGTAATTATTAGAGAACTGAATTTCAGGCTTCGAAAGTAATTAGGCTAAATCCTTCTTAGTTTCAGAATTAGGTAACGGATTTTGAATCGTTTGCATTCCTCTTGCCCTACGAATTAAAAGAGAATTTACAGCATAGAAAAGGTGATTTGCTGATCGATTTATATGCCTTTCGTTTCAGCGGAAAAGTTCCTTAAAAGCTTGATAAAGATAAACTACGTCGATGATTATACTGCCAGCTATTCGGTATTATATTGAAGTCGAATTGGGTAAAATTGAGACTGTTGGAATGATTCTTCGCAGCAGTTTCCGTAAGTAAACTTGAGTTTTATTTGGTGACCTTAGGACTGGTTTAACGTTGCTAAAACTCTGAAAGTAAGCTGAATTTCAGTAGATAAACCTAATTCACAAGGATGCACTATAGTAAGCGTTTTATATCAAGTATTGAGTCGTTTGTTTGTTCGCAACGAGAGCCCGAAGAGCGACCTTCGATAAATCTTGGTTACATCAAAGACTTTAGAGCTAAACTTTAGGGTAGTAAAGCTGAACACTCAAACCGAGGGAATTAAGCCACAATTAGTATAAATTGAGGAATTGCTGAAATTAGACTTGTAGCGAATTCAATACGGGTCTTAATTGTTAATATCGCAGCGGGCACTTAAGACGTCTCAAAGTTGTGATGGTCACTTCAAGGACACATTTAAGTCTTTTTAAGATGAAATTGGAGCGCGTTCTACTCAAGGAGAGCAGCGAGAAACTGGAATACCGATCGCTTAGGTACATGATACCTCGACAAAGGCGCGTTATGTTGGTCGACGCTTACGACGAATGTTGAATTCTTCTATGTCTCTTGACATATGATTGAAGTTTGTACATATTCATGTGAATATATGTATAGGTTCAAGCTCGAAACATTCATTAATATAGATCATATCGATATATAACATTAAATAGTAATGAAACTATGATGTTCTCGTTACATTATCCACTGTCGGATACTATCATCATATATTATACTTGTATAACCAATTTCACTTGATATCATTCAGTGATATATGGAAATCACGAATGTACAGTTAACTTGGTGAATGAACAAAACGAGATTGATTATTCTTAAGAACTTGAGCTATGTAATTATATAGGCGAGTATACAGGGCAAACTCTGAGGCATTGTGTTGCATATCATTCTAAAATCGTAAATAATGCATAGAGATCAGGGTTGAAAGTTAATCCGATACTTATCTCACTTGCTTTCAATTATGCCTACTTATTTCTACTTCACATTAGGATCATAGTTATAGTAATATTGTCTAGTAATACTAAATTTCCCTGTGATGGCTACATTGAATAATTAGTCAATTGAATATAATTCTAGTAAAAACTAGATCGGATATGATACATACTTGGAAATGTATCAGTAGAGTCTTAGTATCGACTACAACAGGATATTGCCATAGATCTATTGAAGTATGACATAGTAAACCATTTCCTTATGTTAACGGATAGGACAGATTGAGTGATCTGACCAAGTATAGCGCTGATAGATACTAGTAAAGATTAAAGTTTAAACTTGTCAAGTAAACTACATTGATAAATCATAGTCAACAGGTGTTGAATAGTGACTTATATTGGCACTACATATTCGGACATGTTGGTTCGAGTTAGATTCCATGTTGAGACATGAAAATATGTTGGATATATTTGCTGCGCGATGGATGACAGCTGCATGCATTTACGCTCTTCGACCCATTGCGGGTTCGCGCCCCCCTAAGCACTGCACTCCGGATGCTGAGATCCATGTCAGAGACATATGTTGTTGTGATATTGTACTTGACTACAAGTACGCTTGCGGATCGCTTCTGCCCGCCAAGGCCAATGCACTCACCCGATAGCCTGCACATTGTTCGCATCATGTAACGAAGCTGTGACGCCGAAGTGGAATGCCGGGGATGTACACTACCACGGGGCCATTAGGTCACGCGGCTTTAACTACATTGGCATAAGTCTGTTGGAAATTGGTATGATAAATGCTTTAGCCCTTAGCTGGACAATAGTAGTAAAGCTACTTTATGTCTTTGGTCAAGTGAACTTATTGATGAACATATTAGAAAGTTGATATCTAAAGTGACAAATAACTTAGAAGTTGACCTCATGAGTGGTTAGCAACATAATGACATTATGTTTCTTTCTTGATAATGTAGATGGTAATTACATGATTCTATCTGTAATTTCGGTAATCATGAATTATTTTACATGCAGTCTGGTATATGTTTCGTTAAATTGTCAATCAATATGAATGATAGAATTTATCATAACAACTGATACCTGCAGTCTATCGATATTTATTTATTATTGAGCAATAGCATGAGTAGTTACTTTTATACCTGTTACATTTACTTGCTTATTGCATTAACTGCATTTACTCGCTTATTGTTTGCTACCTACTCATGCCACAGTTGACCTAGTGGTGTACTACGCCACTCTCGGCGGATTACTCACTGGGAACTATTGTTTAATAGTTCTCACGCCCTCTTTGTTGTTGTTTTTTTTTACAGAGCCTTCCACAGCAGGAAAGGCTAGGGTTCTTGGCGAGGGGTCTACGACTAGCTAGAGCCTTTTTGGATGTGTACTAGACGACCTCCATCAGTTTATGTAGTTTAGTACAGAGTTGTATTTTAAGTCTTTGTAAATTGTACTTTGTTCTTATTTATTGTATTAAGGTTTTGAATTGTCTAAGTTTAAACTTTTAAGTCTTGCTCTGATTACCTATTTAGAATTGTATGCTTTTATTATTTTGATTGTAGACGCCTGGTGTATGCTTGAGTTGAGATGTACACGGCGGGTCTGTGCACGCGACCGGATATGCTTCCGCTTGTATCCGGGCGTGACATTAGGCTCCTATGCTTTCGAAAGTACGGGAGTCTCTGTACTTGTAAGTTGTTTTCAATAATGGGATATCCAATTCGGCGATCGGTTCCGTTAGACATGATCTACGTTGTTCGAACTATCTAGAAATCTAATTTCATAACTTTTTTATTTCGTTTGTCTAGTAAACGAGTAGCCTCAAAATGAATAGCTGAAAATGAAAATCTCATAAAAAACAGTGATAAAGAACTCAAAAATTTCAAATTGAAAGTATTGGTCTTACTATTGATGTTAAGTAGAATTTTCTATTATATTTTTATTTAATTTGGATACTTCTACGCCGTTGAACTTAAAAACGTGCCACATCGGCCATTAAAATAGTCATTTTTTAGACCTTTTGATCGCTTGGTAAATAATGTCAAAAAATTATAAATTTTGGTTTTTAAATAGTTCCAATAGGATAGATTATACTTAACAGAGCCGATCGTCGAATCGGATTTCCTATCATCGAAAACAACTTACAAGCACGAAAGTCTCCGTACTTTCGAAAGTATAGGAGACTTACTATATATATATATATATATATATATATATATATTTATTTATTTATTTATTTATTTATTTATTTTTGTTTGTTTGCTATCAGGTTGCTCTATGAGCTTTGAGTTCCTGAACTACACAATCATCACGAGCAAATGCAAGGGGCCGCAATACCCTGCTTCCCTCTGCTGCTCTGCTTTCTTGGAATTCGCATGCCCGTATGCAGATTATTTGAATGATGCCACTACTGACTGCGCATCATCAATGTTCTCTTACATCAACCTAAATGGCAGGTACCCTCCAGGCCTATTTGCTAGTGAGTGCCAAGGAGGAAAGGAAGGGCTTGCGTGCCCCCCTTCTTCCTCGCCCGACGCTGCCGATGCTCCGCATTCAGCTCAAAGACTTACTATAGCTTTGATTGCTTCTATGTGTGCGATTCTTGTTGCCATCCTATTCTAGTGAAGGCCGGAGAGTGTATATCATTTATTGGCTTGTTGCTGAATGGTTGTTGATCTGTTTCAAGTGCACTTGCATTGTTGGTCATGATAATACTTGGTCGGTTTTCTTGTTGGAAGCTTGTAAATTTGATTCCTGGCTAATGACAGGTAACTCTGTGGTAGCCCAAGCTGTTAAGAGTTTTCTATTTGTACTATTTTTGCGCTCGATATGTTCAAACACACATGCTCTCGCTTCACTACCATGTAAAATAGCCAATTACATTCGATTCAAACTATGTATGTACCTTTTGTACTATTCCTCTTAATCTTTCAAGGTCTATTTTGTATTCGCTGTACTGGGGCGATCATGTGCTGTTACTTCTATTTTTATCTCTTTAAGGAAATGGTATTGAATCTTCTTTGAACTCAAAAATAAATTAGCTGAGCATATCTCAAA